>NW_026961087.1:0-154837 GCF_021018805.1 Prinia subflava | reverse complement strand
CACCGGTGCAGTGTAGAAGCCAGTAGTGGCTAAGGCAAAAAACTGTCTGCAGCAGCTTCTCTCTTTCCTGGGAACACAAACAAACAGACAAGAACTGTGATTTGATCAACTCCAGAAAGTAACACATTGAAACCAAATGCAGACTTCAGTGTTCAAGCTGAAAAGCAAAGCTTGATGTTCCAGAGCACTTTCATGGAGACTTAGTCATCTAGGCAATACCAGCTTTGGTTCTGCTCTATAGACATGAGAAACATCAAGCGGTAGAGTGTCAAAGGAAAGTTTTCTGTTCCATGGCTCTTTCACGGAAATCAAGCCAAATAGGAAGTAACCACCTTTATTCTTGGTGTGGTGACAAGGAAAACACATCCATGTGCAAAGTGTAACCCGGTACTGCAAAAGGCAAGTAAGTGTGTGCAGCAGCTTCTCTGCTTCCTGGGAACACAACCAAACAGACAAGAATTGTGTTTTGATCAACTCCAGAAAGCACGACATAGAAACAAAAAGCAGAGATCACTGTTCACTGGGAAAAGCCAAGCTTTATGTTACAGAGCTCTTTCATGGAAATTAAGCAAATTAGGCAGTAACAGCTTTGGTTCTTCTTCTAAGGACATGAAAGACACACACCGGTGCAGTGTAGAAGCCAGTAGTGGCTAAGGCAAAAAACTGTCTGCAGCAGCTTCTCTCTTTCCTGGGAACACAAACCAACAGACAAGAACTGTGATTTGATCAACTCCAGAAAGTAACACATTGAAACCAAATGCAGACTTCAGTGTTCAAGCTGAAAAGCAAAGCTTGATGTTCCAGAGCACTTTCATGGAGACTTAGTCATCTAGGCAATACCAGCTTTGGTTCTGCTCTATAGACATGAGAAACATCAAGCGGTAGAGTGTCAAAGGAAAGGTTTCTGTTCCATGGCTCTTTCATGGAAATCAAGCCAAATAGGAAGTAATCACCTTTATTCTTGGTGTGGTGACAAGGAAAACACATCCATGTGCAAAGTGTAACCCGGTACTGCAAAAGGCAAGTAAGTGTGTGCAGCAGCTTCTCTGCTTCCTGGGAACACAACCAAACAGACAAGAATTGTGTTTTGATCAACTCCAGAAAGCACGACATAGAAACAAAAAGCAAAGATCACTGTTCACTGGGAAAAGCAAAGCTTTATGTTACAGAGCTCTTTCATGGAAATTAAGCAAATTAGGCAGTAACAGCTTTGGTTCTTCTTCTAAGGACATGAAAGACACCAACCGGTGCAGTGTAGAAGCCAGTAGTGGCTAAGGCAAAAAACTGTCTGCAGCAGCTTCTCTCTTTCCTGGGAACACAAACAAACAGACAAGAACTGTGATTTGATCAACTCCAGAAAGTAACACATTGAAACCAAATGCAGACTTCAGTGTTCAAGCTGAAAAGCAAAGCTTGATGTTCCAGAGCACTTTCATGGAGACTTAGTCATCTAGGCAATACCAGCTTTGGTTCTGCTCTATAGACATGAGAAACATCAAGCGGTAGAGTGTCAAAGGAAAGTTTTCTGTTCCATGGCTCTTTCATGGAAATCAAGCCAAATAGGAAGTAACCACCTTTATTCTTGGTGTGGTGACAAGGAAAACACATCCATGTGCAAAGTGTAACCCGGTACTGCAAAAGGCAAGTAAGTGTGTGCAGCAGCTTCTCTGCTTCCTGGGAACACAACCAAACAGACAAGAATTGTGTTTTGATCAACTCCAGAAAGCACGACATAGAAACAAAAAGCAGAGATCACTGTTCACTGGGAAAAGCAAAGCTTTATGTTACAGAGCTCTTTCATGGAAATTAAGCAAATTAGGCAGTAACAGCTTTGGTTCTTCTTCTAAGGACATGAAAGACACCAACCGGTGCAGTGTAGAAGCCAGTAGTGGCTAAGGCAAAAAACTGTCTGCAGCAGCTTCTCTCTTTCCTGGGAACACAAACAAACAGACAAGAACTGTGATTTGATCAACTCCAGAAAGTAACACATTGAAACCAGATGCAGACTTCAGTGTTCAAGCTGAAAAGCAAAGCTTGATGTTCCAGAGCACTTTCATGGAGACTTAGTCATCTAGGCAATACCAGCTTTGGTTCTGCTCTATAGACATGAGAAACATCAAGCGGTAGAGTGTCAAAGGAAAGTTTTCTGTTCCATGGCTCTTTCATGGAAATCAAGCCAAATAGGAAGTAATCACCTTTATTCTTGGTGTGGTGACAAGGAAAACACATCCATGTGCAAAGTGTAACCCGGTACTGCAAAAGGCAAGTAAGTGTGTGCAGCAGCTTCTCTGCTTCCTGGGAACACAACCAAACAGACAAGAATTGTGTTTTGATCAACTCCAGAAAGCACGACATAGAAACAAAAAGCAGAGATCACTGTTCACTGGGAAAAGCCAAGCTTTATGTTACAGAGCTCTTTCATGGAAATTAAGCAAATTAGGCAGTAACAGCTTTGGTTCTTCTTCTAAGGACATGAAAGACACCAACCGGTGCAGTGTAGAAGCCAGTAGTGGCTAAGGCAAAAAACTGTCTGCAGCAGCTTCTCTCTTTCCTGGGAACACAAACCAACAGACAAGAACTGTGATTTGATCAACTCCAGAAAGTAACACATTGAAACCAAATGCAGACTTCAGTGTTCAAGCTGAAAAGCAAAGCTTGATGTTCCAGAGCACTTTCATGGAGACTTAGTCATCTAGGCAATACCAGCTTTGGTTCTGCTCTATAGACATGAGAAACATCAAGCGGTAGAGTGTCAAAGGAAAGTTTTCTGTTCCATGGCTCTTTCATGGAAATCAAGCCAAATAGGAAGTAACCACCTTTATTCTTGGTGTGGTGACAAGGAAAACACATCCATGTGCAAAGTGTAACCCGGTACTGCAAAAGGCAAGTAAGTGTGTGCAGCAGCTTCTCTGCTTCCTGGGAACACAACCAAACAGACAAGAATTGTGTTTTGATCAACTCCAGAAAGCACGACATAGAAACAAAAAGCAGAGATCACTGTTCACTGGGAAAAGCCAAGCTTTATGTTACAGAGCTCTTTCATGGAAATTAAGCAAATTAGGCAGTAACAGCTTTGGTTCTTCTTCTAAGGACATGAAAGACACACACCGGTGCAGTGTAGAAGCCAGTAGTGGCTAAGGCAAAAAACTGTCTGCAGCAGCTTCTCTCTTTCCTGGGAACACAAACAAACAGACAAGAACTGTGATTTGATCAACTCCAGAAAGTAACACATTGAAACCAAATGCAGACTTCAGTGTTCAAGCTGAAAAGCAAAGCTTGATGTTACAGAGCACTTTCATGGAGACTTAGTCATCTAGGCAATACCAGCTTTGGTTCTGCTCTATAGACATGAGAAACATCAAGCGGTAGAGTGTCAAAGGAAAGTTTTCTGTTCCATGGCTCTTTCACGGAAATCAAGCCAAATAGGAAGTAACCACCTTTATTCTTGGTGTGGTGACAAGGAAAACACATCCATGTGCAAAGTGTAACCCGGTACTGCAAAAGGCAAGTAAGTGTGTGCAGCAGCTTCTCTGCTTCCTGGGAACACAACCAAACAGACAAGAATTGTGTTTTGATCAACTCCAGAAAGCACGACATAGAAACAAAAAGCAGAGATCACTGTTCACTGGGAAAAGCCAAGCTTTATGTTACAGAGCTCTTTCATGGAAATTAAGCAAATTAGGCAGTAACAGCTTTGGTTCTTCTTCTAAGGACATGAAAGACACCAACCGGTGCAGTGTAGAAGCCAGTAGTGGCTAAGGCAAAAAACTGTCTGCAGCAGCTTCTCTCTTTCCTGGGAACACAAACAAACAGACAAGAACTGGGATTTGATCAACTCCAGAAAGTAACACATTGAAACCAGATGCAGACTTCAGTGTTCAAGCTGAAAAGCAAAGCTTGATGTTCCAGAGCACTTTCATGGAGACTTAGTCATCTAGGCAATACCAGCTTTGGTTCTGCTCTATAGACATGAGAAACATCAAGCGGTAGAGTGTCAAAGGAAAGTTTTCTGTTCCATGGCTCTTTCATGGAAATCAAGCCAAATAGGAAGTAATCACCTTTATTCTTGGTGTGGTGACAAGGAAAACACATCCATGTGCAAAGTGTAACCCGGTACTGCAAAAGGCAAGTAAGTGTGTGCAGCAGCTTCTCTGCTTCCTGGGAACACAACCAAACAGACAAGAATTGTGTTTTGATCAACTCCAGAAAGCACGACATAGAAACAAAAAGCAGAGATCACTGTTCACTGGGAAAAGCCAAGCTTTATGTTACAGAGCTCTTTCATGGAAATTAAGCAAATTAGGCAGTAACAGCTTTGGTTCTTCTTCTAAGGACATGAAAGACACCAACCGGTGCAGTGTAGAAGCCAGTAGTGGCTAAGGCAAAAAACTGTCTGCAGCAGCTTCTCTCTTTCCTGGGAACACAAACCAACAGACAAGAACTGTGATTTGATCAACTCCAGAAAGTAACACATTGAAACCAAATGCAGACTTCAGTGTTCAAGCTGAAAAGCAAAGCTTGATGTTCCAGAGCACTTTCATGGAGACTTAGTCATCTAGGCAATACCAGCTTTGGTTCTGCTCTATAGACATGAGAAACATCAAGCGGTAGAGTGTCAAAGGAAAGTTTTCTGTTCCATGGCTCTTTCATGGAAATCAAGCCAAATAGGAAGTAACCACCTTTATTCTTGGTGTGGTGACAAGGAAAACACATCCATGTGCAAAGTGTAACCCGGTACTGCAAAAGGCAAGTAAGTGTGTGCAGCAGCTTCTCTGCTTCCTGGGAACACAACCAAACAGACAAGAATTGTGTTTTGATCAACTCCAGAAAGCACGACATAGAAACAAAAAGCAGAGATCACTGTTCACTGGGAAAAGCCAAGCTTTATGTTACAGAGCTCTTTCATGGAAATTAAGCAAATTAGGCAGTAACAGCTTTGGTTCTTCTTCTAAGGACATGAAAGACACCAACCGGTGCAGTGTAGAAGCCAGTAGTGGCTAAGGCAAAAAACTGTCTGCAGCAGCTTCTCTCTTTCCTGGGAACACAAACCAACAGACAAGAACTGTGATTTGATCAACTCCAGAAAGTAACACATTGAAACCAAATGCAGACTTCAGTGTTCAAGCTGAAAAGCAAAGCTTGATGTTCCAGAGCACTTTCATGGAGACTTAGTCATCTAGGCAATACCAGCTTTGGTTCTGCTCTATAGACATGAGAAACATCAAGCGGTAGAGTGTCAAAGGAAAGTTTTCTGTTCCATGGCTCTTTCATGGAAATCAAGCCAAATAGGAAGTAACCACCTTTATTCTTGGTGTGGTGACAAGGAAAACACATCCATGTGCAAAGTGTAACCCGGTACTGCAAAAGGCAAGTAAGTGTGTGCAGCAGCTTCTCTGCTTCCTGGGAACACAACCAAACAGACAAGAATTGTGTTTTGATCAACTCCAGAAAGCACGACATAGAAACAAAAAGCAGAGATCACTGTTCACTGGGAAAAGCCAAGCTTTATGTTACAGAGCTCTTTCATGGAAATTAAGCAAATTAGGCAGTAACAGCTTTGGTTCTTCTTCTAAGGACATGAAAGACACACACCGGTGCAGTGTAGAAGCCAGTAGTGGCTAAGGCAAAAAACTGTCTGCAGCAGCTTCTCTCTTTCCTGGGAACACAAACCAACAGACAAGAACTGTGATTTGATCAACTCCAGAAAGTAACACATTGAAACCAAATGCAGACTTCAGTGTTCAAGCTGAAAAGCAAAGCTTGATGTTCCAGAGCACTTTCATGGAGACTTAGTCATCTAGGCAATACCAGCTTTGGTTCTGCTCTATAGACATGAGAAACATCAAGCGGTAGAGTGTCAAAGGAAAGGTTTCTGTTCCATGGCTCTTTCATGGAAATCAAGCCAAATAGGAAGTAATCACCTTTATTCTTGGTGTGGTGACAAGGAAAACACATCCATGTGCAAAGTGTAACCCGGTACTGCAAAAGGCAAGTAAGTGTGTGCAGCAGCTTCTCTGCTTCCTGGGAACACAACCAAACAGACAAGAATTGTGTTTTGATCAACTCCAGAAAGCACGACATAGAAACAAAAAGCAAAGATCACTGTTCACTGGGAAAAGCAAAGCTTTATGTTACAGAGCTCTTTCATGGAAATTAAGCAAATTAGGCAGTAACAGCTTTGGTTCTTCTTCTAAGGACATGAAAGACACCAACCGGTGCAGTGTAGAAGCCAGTAGTGGCTAAGGCAAAAAACTGTCTGCAGCAGCTTCTCTCTTTCCTGGGAACACAAACAAACAGACAAGAACTGTGATTTGATCAACTCCAGAAAGTAACACATTGAAACCAAATGCAGACTTCAGTGTTCAAGCTGAAAAGCAAAGCTTGATGTTCCAGAGCACTTTCATGGAGACTTAGTCATCTAGGCAATACCAGCTTTGGTTCTGCTCTATAGACATGAGAAACATCAAGCGGTAGAGTGTCAAAGGAAAGTTTTCTGTTCCATGGCTCTTTCATGGAAATCAAGCCAAATAGGAAGTAACCACCTTTATTCTTGGTGTGGTGACAAGGAAAACACATCCATGTGCAAAGTGTAACCCGGTACTGCAAAAGGCAAGTAAGTGTGTGCAGCAGCTTCTCTGCTTCCTGGGAACACAACCAAACAGACAAGAATTGTGTTTTGATCAACTCCAGAAAGCACGACATAGAAACAAAAAGCAGAGATCACTGTTCACTGGGAAAAGCAAAGCTTTATGTTACAGAGCTCTTTCATGGAAATTAAGCAAATTAGGCAGTAACAGCTTTGGTTCTTCTTCTAAGGACATGAAAGACACCAACCGGTGCAGTGTATAAGCCAGTAGTGGCTAAGGCAAAAAACTGTCTGCAGCAGCTTCTCTCTTTCCTGGGAACACAAACAAACAGACAAGAACTGTGATTTGATCAACTCCAGAAAGTAACACATTGAAACCAGATGCAGACTTCAGTGTTCAAGCTGAAAAGCAAAGCTTGATGTTCCAGAGCACTTTCATGGAGACTTAGTCATCTAGGCAATACCAGCTTTGGTTCTGCTCTATAGACATGAGAAACATCAAGCGGTAGAGTGTCAAAGGAAAGTTTTCTGTTCCATGGCTCTTTCATGGAAATCAAGCCAAATAGGAAGTAATCACCTTTATTCTTGGTGTGGTGACAAGGAAAACACATCCATGTGCAAAGTGTAACCCGGTACTGCAAAAGGCAAGTAAGTGTGTGCAGCAGCTTCTCTGCTTCCTGGGAACACAACCAAACAGACAAGAATTGTGTTTTGATCAACTCCAGAAAGCACGACATAGAAACAAAAAGCAGAGATCACTGTTCACTGGGAAAAGCCAAGCTTTATGTTACAGAGCTCTTTCATGGAAATTAAGCAAATTAGGCAGTAACAGCTTTGGTTCTTCTTCTAAGGACATGAAAGACACCAACCGGTGCAGTGTAGAAGCCAGTAGTGGCTAAGGCAAAAAACTGTCTGCAGCAGCTTCTCTCTTTCCTGGGAACACAAACCAACAGACAAGAACTGTGATTTGATCAACTCCAGAAAGTAACACATTGAAACCAAATGCAGACTTCAGTGTTCAAGCTGAAAAGCAAAGCTTGATGTTCCAGAGCACTTTCATGGAGACTTAGTCATCTAGGCAATACCAGCTTTGGTTCTGCTCTATAGACATGAGAAACATCAAGCGGTAGAGTGTCAAAGGAAAGTTTTCTGTTCCATGGCTCTTTCATGGAAATCAAGCCAAATAGGAAGTAACCACCTTTATTCTTGGTGTGGTGACAAGGAAAACACATCCATGTGCAAAGTGTAACCCGGTACTGCAAAAGGCAAGTAAGTGTGTGCAGCAGCTTCTCTGCTTCCTGGGAACACAACCAAACAGACAAGAATTGTGTTTTGATCAACTCCAGAAAGCACGACATAGAAACAAAAAGCAGAGATCACTGTTCACTGGGAAAAGCCAAGCTTTATGTTACAGAGCTCTTTCATGGAAATTAAGCAAATTAGGCAGTAACAGCTTTGGTTCTTCTTCTAAGGACATGAAAGACACCAACCGGTGCAGTGTAGAAGCCAGTAGTGGCTAAGGCAAAAAACTGTCTGCAGCAGCTTCTCTCTTTCCTGGGAACACAAACCAACAGACAAGAACTGTGATTTGATCAACTCCAGAAAGTAACACATTGAAACCAGATGCAGACTTCAGTGTTCAAGCTGAAAAGCAAAGCTTGATGTTCCAGAGCACTTTCATGGAGACTTAGTCATCTAGGCAATACCAGCTTTGGTTCTGCTCTATAGACATGAGAAACATCAAGCGGTAGAGTGTCAAAGGAAAGTTTTCTGTTCCATGGCTCTTTCATGGAAATCAAGCCAAATAGGAAGTAACCACCTTTATTCTTGGTGTGGTGACAAGGAAAACACATCCATGTGCAAAGTGTAACCCGGTACTGCAAAAGGCAAGTAAGTGTGTGCAGCAGCTTCTCTGCTTCCTGGGAACACAACCAAACAGACAAGAATTGTGTTTTGATCAACTCCAGAAAGCACGACATAGAAACAAAAAGCAGAGATCACTGTTCACTGGGAAAAGCCAAGCTTTATGTTACAGAGCTCTTTCATGGAAATTAAGCAAATTAGGCAGTAACAGCTTTGGTTCTTCTTCTAAGGACATGAAAGACACCAACCGCTGCAGTGTAGAAGCCAGTAGTGGCTAAGGCAAAAAACTGTCTGCAGCAGCTTCTCTCTTTCCTGGGAACACAAGCAAACAGACAAGAACTGTGATTTGATCAACTCCAGAAAGTAACACATTGAAACCAAATGCAGACTTCAGTGTTCAAGCTGAAAAGCAAAGCTTGATGTTCCAGAGCACTTTCATGGAGACTTAGTCATCTAGGCAATACCAGCTTTGGTTCTGCTCTATAGACATGAGAAACATCAAGCGGTAGAGTGTCAAAGGAAAGTTTTCTGTTCCATGGCTCTTTCATGGAAATCAAGCCAAATAGGAAGTAACCACCTTTATTCTTGGTGTGGTGACAAGGAAAACACATCCATGTGCAAAGTGTAACCCGGTACTGCAAAAGGCAAGTAAGTGTGTGCAGCAGCTTCTCTGCTTCCTGGGAACACAACCAAACAGACAAGAATTGTGTTTTGATCAACTCCAGAAAGCACGACATAGAAACAAAAAGCAGAGATCACTGTTCACTGGGAAAAGCCAAGCTTTATGTTACAGAGCTCTTTCATGGAAATTAAGCAAATTAGGCAGTAACAGCTTTGGTTCTTCTTCTAAGGACATGAAAGACACCAACCGGTGCAGTGTAGAAGCCAGTAGTGGCTAAGGCAAAAAACTGTCTGCAGCAGCTTCTCTCTTTCCTGGGAACACAAACCAACAGACAAGAACTGTGATTTGATCAACTCCAGAAAGTAACACATTGAAACCAAATGCAGACTTCAGTGTTCAAGCTGAAAAGCAAAGCTTGATGTTCCAGAGCACTTTCATGGAGACTTAGTCATCTAGGCAATACCAGCTTTGGTTCTGCTCTATAGACATGAGAAACATCAAGCGGTAGAGTGTCAAAGGAAAGGTTTCTGTTCCATGGCTCTTTCATGGAAATCAAGCCAAATAGGAAGTAATCACCTTTATTCTTGGTGTGGTGACAAGGAAAACACATCCATGTGCAAAGTGTAACCCGGTACTGCAAAAGGCAAGTAAGTGTGTGCAGCAGCTTCTCTGCTTCCTGGGAACACAACCAAACAGACAAGAATTGTGTTTTGATCAACTCCAGAAAGCACGACATAGAAACAAAAAGCAAAGATCACTGTTCACTGGGAAAAGCCAAGCTTTATGTTACAGAGCTCTTTCATGGAAATTAAGCAAATTAGGCAGTAACAGCTTTGGTTCTTCTTCTAAGGACATGAAAGACACCAACCGGTGCAGTGTAGAAGCCAGTAGTGGCTAAGGCAAAAAACTGTCTGCAGCAGCTTCTCTCTTTCCTGGGAACACAAACAAACAGACAAGAACTGTGATTTGATCAACTCCAGAAAGTAACACATTGAAACCAAATGCAGACTTCAGTGTTCAAGCTGAAAAGCAAAGCTTGATGTTCCAGAGCACTTTCATGGAGACTTAGTCATCTAGGCAATACCAGCTTTGGTTCTGCTCTATAGACATGAGAAACATCAAGCGGTAGAGTGTCAAAGGAAAGGTTTCTGTTCCATGGCTCTTTCATGGAAATCAAGCCAAATAGGAAGTAACCACCTTTATTCTTGGTGTGGTGACAAGGAAAACACATCCATGTGCAAAGTGTAACCCGGTACTGCAAAAGGCAAGTAAGTGTGTGCAGCAGCTTCTCTGCTTCCTGGGAACACAACCAAACAGACAAGAATTGTGTTTTGATCAACTCCAGAAAGCACGACATAGAAACAAAAAGCAGAGATCACTGTTCACTGGGAAAAGCCAAGCTTTATGTTACAGAGCTCTTTCATGGAAATTAAGCAAATTAGGCAGTAACAGCTTTGGTTCTTCTTCTAAGGACATGAAAGACACCAACCGGTGCAGTGTAGAAGCCAGTAGTGGCTAAGGCAAAAAACTGTCTGCAGCAGCTTCTCTCTTTCCTGGGAACACAAACCAACAGACAAGAACTGTGATTTGATCAACTCCAGAAAGTAACACATTGAAACCAAATGCAGACTTCAGTGTTCAAGCTGAAAAGCAAAGCTTGATGTTCCAGAGCACTTTCATGGAGACTTAGTCATCTAGGCAATACCAGCTTTGGTTCTGCTCTATAGACATGAGAAACATCAAGCGGTAGAGTGTCAAAGGAAAGTTTTCTGTTCCATGGCTCTTTCATGGAAATCAAGCCAAATAGGAAGTAACCACCTTTATTCTTGGTGTGGTGACAAGGAAAACACATCCATGTGCAAAGTGTAACCCGGTACTGCAAAAGGCAAGTAAGTGTGTGCAGCAGCTTCTCTGCTTCCTGGGAACACAACCAAACAGACAAGAATTGTGTTTTGATCAACTCCAGAAAGCACGACATAGAAACAAAAAGCAGAGATCACTGTTCACTGGGAAAAGCCAAGCTTTATGTTACAGAGCTCTTTCATGGAAATTAAGCAAATTAGGCAGTAACAGCTTTGGTTCTTCTTCTAAGGACATGAAAGACACCAACCGGTGCAGTGTAGAAGCCAGTAGTGGCTAAGGCAAAAAACTGTCTGCAGCAGCTTCTCTCTTTCCTGGGAACACAAACAAACAGACAAGAACTGTGATTTGATCAACTCCAGAAAGTAACACATTGAAACCAAATGCAGACTTCAGTGTTCAAGCTGAAAAGCAAAGCTTGATGTTACAGAGCACTTTCATGGAGACTTAGTCATCTAGGCAATACCAGCTTTGGTTCTGCTCTATAGACATGAGAAACATCAAGCGGTAGAGTGTCAAAGGAAAGTTTTCTGTTCCATGGCTCTTTCATGGAAATCAAGCCAAATAGGAAGTAACCACCTTTATTCTTGGTGTGGTGACAAGGAAAACACATCCATGTGCAAAGTGTAACCCGGTACTGCAAAAGGCAAGTAAGTGTGTGCAGCAGCTTCTCTGCTTCCTGGGAACACAACCAAACAGACAAGAATTGTGTTTTGATCAACTCCAGAAAGCACGACATAGAAACAAAAAGCAGAGATCACTGTTCACTGGGAAAAGCCAAGCTTTATGTTACAGAGCTCTTTCATGGAAATTAAGCAAATTAGGCAGTAACAGCTTTGGTTCTTCTTCTAAGGACATGAAAGACACCAACCGCTGCAGTGTAGAAGCCAGTAGTGGCTAAGGCAAAAAACTGTCTGCAGCAGCTTCTCTCTTTCCTGGGAACACAAGCAAACAGACAAGAACTGTGATTTGATCAACTCCAGAAAGTAACACATTGAAACCAAATGCAGACTTCAGTGTTCAAGCTGAAAAGCAAAGCTTGATGTTCCAGAGCACTTTCATGGAGACTTAGTCATCTAGGCAATACCAGCTTTGGTTCTGCTCTATAGACATGAGAAACATCAAGCGGTAGAGTGTCAAAGGAAAGTTTTCTGTTCCATGGCTCTTTCATGGAAATCAAGCCAAATAGGAAGTAATCACCTTTATTCTTGGTGTGGTGACAAGGAAAACACATCCATGTGCAAAGTGTAACCCGGTACTGCAAAAGGCAAGTAAGTGTGTGCAGCAGCTTCTCTGCTTCCTGGGAACACAACCAAACAGACAAGAATTGTGTTTTGATCAACTCCAGAAAGCACGACATAGAAACAAAAAGCAGAGATCACTGTTCACTGGGAAAAGCCAAGCTTTATGTTACAGAGCTCTTTCATGGAAATTAAGCAAATTAGGCAGTAACAGCTTTGGTTCTTCTTCTAAGGACATGAAAGACACCAACCGGTGCAGTGTAGAAGCCAGTAGTGGCTAAGGCAAAAAACTGTCTGCAGCAGCTTCTCTCTTTCCTGGGAACACAAACCAACAGACAAGAACTGTGATTTGATCAACTCCAGAAAGTAACACATTGAAACCAAATGCAGACTTCAGTGTTCAAGCTGAAAAGCAAAGCTTGATGTTCCAGAGCACTTTCATGGAGACTTAGTCATCTAGGCAATACCAGCTTTGGTTCTGCTCTATAGACATGAGAAACATCAAGCGGTAGAGTGTCAAAGGAAAGTTTTCTGTTCCATGGCTCTTTCATGGAAATCAAGCCAAATAGGAAGTAACCACCTTTATTCTTGGTGTGGTGACAAGGAAAACACATCCATGTGCAAAGTGTAACCCGGTACTGCAAAAGGCAAGTAAGTGTGTGCAGCAGCTTCTCTGCTTCCTGGGAACACAACCAAACAGACAAGAATTGTGTTTTGATCAACTCCAGAAAGCACGACATAGAAACAAAAAGCAGAGATCACTGTTCACTGGGAAAAGCCAAGCTTTATGTTACAGAGCTCTTTCATGGAAATTAAGCAAATTAGGCAGTAACAGCTTTGGTTCTTCTTCTAAGGACATGAAAGACACCAACCGGTGCAGTGTAGAAGCCAGTAGTGGCTAAGGCAAAAAACTGTCTGCAGCAGCTTCTCTCTTTCCTGGGAACACAAACAAACAGACAAGAACTGTGATTTGATCAACTCCAGAAAGTAACACATTGAAACCAGATGCAGACTTCAGTGTTCAAGCTGAAAAGCAAAGCTTGATGTTCCAGAGCACTTTCATGGAGACTTAGTCATCTAGGCAATACCAGCTTTGGTTCTGCTCTATAGACATGAGAAACATCAAGCGGTAGAGTGTCAAAGGAAAGTTTTCTGTTCCATGGCTCTTTCATGGAAATCAAGCCAAATAGGAAGTAACCACCTTTATTCTTGGTGTGGTGACAAGGAAAACACATCCATGTGCAAAGTGTAACCCGGTACTGCAAAAGGCAAGTAAGTGTGTGCAGCAGCTTCTCTGCTTCCTGGGAACACAACCAAACAGACAAGAATTGTGTTTTGATCAACTCCAGAAAGCACGACATAGAAACAAAAAGCAGAGATCACTGTTCACTGGGAAAAGCAAAGCTTTATGTTACAGAGCTCTTTCATGGAAATTAAGCAAATTAGGCAGTAACAGCTTTGGTTCTTCTTCTAAGGACATGAAAGACACCAACCGCTGCAGTGTAGAAGCCAGTAGTGGCTAAGGCAAAAAACTGTCTGCAGCAGCTTCTCTCTTTCCTGGGAACACAAGCAAACAGACAAGAACTGTGATTTGATCAACTCCAGAAAGTAACACATTGAAACCAAATGCAGACTTCAGTGTTCAAGCTGAAAAGCAAAGCTTGATGTTACAGAGCACTTTCATGGAGACTTAGTCATCTAGGCAATACCAGCTTTGGTTCTGCTCTATAGACATGAGAAACATCAAGCGGTAGAGTGTCAAAGGAAAGTTTTCTGTTCCATGGCTCTTTCATGGAAATCAAGCCAAATAGGAAGTAACCACCTTTATTCTTGGTGTGGTGACAAGGAAAACACATCCATGTGCAAAGTGTAACCCGGTACTGCAAAAGGCAAGTAAGTGTGTGCAGCAGCTTCTCTGCTTCCTGGGAACACAACCAAACAGACAAGAATTGTGTTTTGATCAACTCCAGAAAGCACGACATAGAAACAAAAAGCAGAGATCACTGTTCACTGGGAAAAGCCAAGCTTTATGTTACAGAGCTCTTTCATGGAAATTAAGCAAATTAGGCAGTAACAGCTTTGGTTCTTCTTCTAAGGACATGAAAGACACCAACCGGTGCAGTGTAGAAGCCAGTAGTGGCTAAGGCAAAAAACTGTCTGCAGCAGCTTCTCTCTTTCCTGGGAACACAAACCAACAGACAAGAACTGTGATTTGATCAACTCCAGAAAGTAACACATTGAAACCAAATGCAGACTTCAGTGTTCAAGCTGAAAAGCAAAGCTTGATGTTCCAGAGCACTTTCATGGAGACTTAGTCATCTAGGCAATACCAGCTTTGGTTCTGCTCTATAGACATGAGAAACATCAAGCGGTAGAGTGTCAAAGGAAAGTTTTCTGTTCCATGGCTCTTTCATGGAAATCAAGCCAAATAGGAAGTAACCACCTTTATTCTTGGTGTGGTGACAAGGAAAACACATCCATGTGCAAAGTGTAACCCGGTACTGCAAAAGGCAAGTAAGTGTGTGCAGCAGCTTCTCTGCTTCCTGGGAACACAACCAAACAGACAAGAATTGTGTTTTGATCAACTCCAGAAAGCACGACATAGAAACAAAAAGCAGAGATCACTGTTCACTGGGAAAAGCCAAGCTTTATGTTACAGAGCTCTTTCATGGAAATTAAGCAAATTAGGCAGTAACAGCTTTGGTTCTTCTTCTAAGGACATGAAAGACACCAACCGGTGCAGTGTAGAAGCCAGTAGTGGCTAAGGCAAAAAACTGTCTGCAGCAGCTTCTCTCTTTCCTGGGAACACAAACCAACAGACAAGAACTGTGATTTGATCAACTCCAGAAAGTAACACATTGAAACCAAATGCAGACTTCAGTGTTCAAGCTGAAAAGCAAAGCTTGATGTTACAGAGCACTTTCATGGAGACTTAGTCATCTAGGCAATACCAGCTTTGGTTCTGCTCTATAGACATGAGAAACATCAAGCGGTAGAGTGTCAAAGGAAAGTTTTCTGTTCCATGGCTCTTTCATAGAAATCAAGCCAAATAGGAAGTAATCACCTTTATTCTTGGTGTGGTGACAAGGAAAACACATCCATGTGCAAAGTGTCAACCGGTACTGCAAAAGGCAAGTAAGTGTGTGCAGCAGCTTCTCTGCTTCCTGGGAACACAACCAAACAGACAAGAATTGTGTTTTGATCAACTCCAGAAAGCACGACATAGAAACAAAAAGCAGAGATCACTGTTCACTGGGAAAAGCCAAGCTTTATGTTACAGAGCTCTTTCATGGAAATTAAGCAAATTAGGCAGTAACAGCTTTGGTTCTTCTTCTAAGGACATGAAAGACACCAACCGCTGCAGTGTAGAAGCCAGTAGTGGCTAAGGCAAAAAACTGTCTGCAGCAGCTTCTCTCTTTCCTGGGAACACAAGCAAACAGACAAGAACTGTGATTTGATCAACTCCAGAAAGTAACACATTGAAACCAAATGCAGACTTCAGTGTTCAAGCTGAAAAGCAAAGCTTGATGTTACAGAGCACTTTCATGGAGACTTAGTCATCTAGGCAATACCAGCTTTGGTTCTGCTCTATAGACATGAGAAACATCAAGCGGTAGAGTGTCAAAGGAAAGTTTTCTGTTCCATGGCTCTTTCATGGAAATCAAGCCAAATAGGAAGTAACCACCTTTATTCTTGGTGTGGTGACAAGGAAAACACATCCATGTGCAAAGTGTAACCCGGTACTGCAAAAGGCAAGTAAGTGTGTGCAGCAGCTTCTCTGCTTCCTGGGAACACAACCAAACAGACAAGAATTGTGTTTTGATCAACTCCAGAAAGCACGACATAGAAACAAAAAGCAGAGATCACTGTTCACTGGGAAAAGCCAAGCTTTATGTTACAGAGCTCTTTCATGGAAATTAAGCAAATTAGGCAGTAACAGCTTTGGTTCTTCTTCTAAGGACATGAAAGACACCAACCGGTGCAGTGTAGAAGCCAGTAGTGGCTAAGGCAAAAAACTGTCTGCAGCAGCTTCTCTCTTTCCTGGGAACACAAACCAACAGACAAGAACTGTGATTTGATCAACTCCAGAAAGTAACACATTGAAACCAAATGCAGACTTCAGTGTTCAAGCTGAAAAGCAAAGCTTGATGTTACAGAGCACTTTCATGGAGACTTAGTCATCTAGGCAATACCAGCTTTGGTTCTGCTCTATAGACATGAGAAACATCAAGCGGTAGAGTGTCAAAGGAAAGTTTTCTGTTCCATGGCTCTTTCATAGAAATCAAGCCAAATAGGAAGTAATCACCTTTATTCTTGGTGTGGTGACAAGGAAAACACATCCATGTGCAAAGTGTCAACCGGTACTGCAAAAGGCAAGTAAGTGTGTGCAGCAGCTTCTCTGCTTCCTGGGAACACAACCAAACAGACAAGAATTGTGTTTTGATCAACTCCAGAAAGCACGACATAGAAACAAAAAGCAGAGATCACTGTTCACTGGGAAAAGCCAAGCTTTATGTTACAGAGCTCTTTCATGGAAATTAAGCAAATTAGGCAGTAACAGCTTTGGTTCTTCTTCTAAGGACATGAAAGACACCAACCGGTGCAGTGTAGAAGCCAGTAGTGGCTAAGGCAAAAAACTGTCTGCAGCAGCTTCTCTCTTTCCTGGGAACACAAGCAAACAGACAAGAACTGTGATTTGATCAACTCCAGAAAGTAACACATTGAAACCAAATGCAGACTTCAGTGTTCAAGCTGAAAAGCAAAGCTTGATGTTCCAGAGCACTTTCATGGAGACTTAGTCATCTAGGCAATACCAGCTTTGGTTCTGCTCTATAGACATGAGAAACATCAAGCGGTAGAGTGTCAAAGGAAAGGTTTCTGTTCCATGGCTCTTTCATGGAAATCAAGCCAAATAGGAAGTAACCACCTTTATTCTTGGTGTGGTGACAAGGAAAACACATCCATGTGCAAAGTGTAACCCGGTACTGCAAAAGGCAAGTAAGTGTGTGCAGCAGCTTCTCTGCTTCCTGGGAACACAACCAAACAGACAAGAATTGTGTTTTGATCAACTCCAGAAAGCACGACATAGAAACAAAAAGCAGAGATCACTGTTCACTGGGAAAAGCCAAGCTTTATGTTACAGAGCTCTTTCATGGAAATTAAGCAAATTAGGCAGTAACAGCTTTGGTTCTTCTTCTAAGGACATGAAAGACACCAACCGGTGCAGTGTAGAAGCCAGTAGTGGCTAAGGCAAAAAACTGTCTGCAGCAGCTTCTCTCTTTCCTGGGAACACAAACCAACAGACAAGAACTGTGATTTGATCAACTCCAGAAAGTAACACATTGAAACCAGATGCAGACTTCAGTGTTCAAGCTGAAAAGCAAAGCTTGATGTTCCAGAGCACTTTCATGGAGACTTAGTCATCTAGGCAATACCAGCTTTGGTTCTGCTCTATAGACATGAGAAACATCAAGCGGTAGAGTGTCAAAGGAAAGTTTTCTGTTCCATGGCTCTTTCATGGAAATCAAGCCAAATAGGAAGTAACCACCTTTATTCTTGGTGTGGTGACAAGGAAAACACATCCATGTGCAAAGTGTAACCCGGTACTACAAAAGGCAAGTAAGTGTGTGCAGCAGCTTCTCTGCTTCCTGGGAACACAACCAAACAGACAAGAATTGTGTTTTGATCAACTCCAGAAAGCACGACATAGAAACAAAAAGCAGAGATCACTGTTCACTGGGAAAAGCCAAGCTTTATGTTACAGAGCTCTTTCATGGAAATTAAGCAAATTAGGCAGTAACAGCTTTGGTTCTTCTTCTAAGGACATGAAAGACACCAACCGGTGCAGTGTAGAAGCCAGTAGTGGCTAAGGCAAAAAACTGTCTGCAGCAGCTTCTCTCTTTCCTGGGAACACAAACAAACAGACAAGAACTGTGATTTGATCAACTCCAGAAAGTAACACATTGAAACCAAATGCAGACTTCAGTGTTCAAGCTGAAAAGCAAAGCTTGATGTTCCAGAGCACTTTCATGGAGACTTAGTCATCTAGGCAATACCAGCTTTGGTTCTGCTCTATAGACATGAGAAACATCAAGCGGTAGAGTGTCAAAGGAAAGTTTTCTGTTCCATGGCTCTTTCATGGAAATCAAGCCAAATAGGAAGTAATCACCTTTATTCTTGGTGTGGTGACAAGGAAAACACATCCATGTGCAAAGTGTAACCCGGTACTGCAAAAGGCAAGTAAGTGTGTGCAGCAGCTTCTCTGCTTCCTGGGAACACAACCAAACAGACAAGAATTGTGTTTTGATCAACTCCAGAAAGCACGACATAGAAACAAAAAGCAGAGATCACTGTTCACTGGGAAAAGCCAAGCTTTATGTTACAGAGCTCTTTCATGGAAATTAAGCAAATTAGGCAGTAACAGCTTTGGTTCTTCTTCTAAGGACATGAAAGACACCAACCGGTGCAGTGTAGAAGCCAGTAGTGGCTAAGGCAAAAAACTGTCTGCAGCAGCTTCTCTCTTTCCTGGGAACACAAGCAAACAGACAAGAACTGTGATTTGATCAACTCCAGAAAGTAACACATTGAAACCAAATGCAGACTTCAGTGTTCAAGCTGAAAAGCAAAGCTTGATGTTCCAGAGCACTTTCATGGAGACTTAGTCATCTAGGCAATACCAGCTTTGGTTCTGCTCTATAGACATGAGAAACAGCAAGCGGTAGAGTGTCAAAGGAAAGTTTTCTGTTCCATGGCTCTTTCATGGAAATCAAGCCAAATAGGAAGTAACCACCTTTATTCTTGGTGTGGTGACAAGGAAAACACATCCATGTGCAAAGTGTAACCCGGTACTGCAAAAGGCAAGTAAGTGTGTGCAGCAGCTTCTCTGCTTCCTGGGAACACAACCAAACAGACAAGAATTGTGTTTTGATCAACTCCAGAAAGCACGACATAGAAACAAAAAGCAGAGATCACTGTTCACTGGGAAAAGCCAAGCTTTATGTTACAGAGCTCTTTCATGGAAATTAAGCAAATTAGGCAGTAACAGCTTTGGTTCTTCTTCTAAGGACATGAAAGACACCAACCGGTGCAGTGTAGAAGCCAGTAGTGGCTAAGGCAAAAAACTGTCTGCAGCAGCTTCTCTCTTTCCTGGGAACACAAGCAAACAGACAAGAACTGTGATTTGATCAACTCCAGAAAGCAACACATTGAAACCAAATGCAGACTTCAGTGTTCAAGCTGAAAAGCAAAGCTTGATGTTCCAGAGCACTTTCATGGAGACTTAGTCATCTAGGCAATACCAGCTTTGGTTCTTGCTCTATAGACATGAGAAACATCAAGCGGTAGAGTGTCAAAGGAAAGTTTTCTGTTCCATGGCTCTTTCATGGAAATCAAGCCAAATAGGAAGTAACCACCTTTATTCTTGGTGTGGTGACAAGGAAAACACATCCATGTGCAAAGTGTAACCCGGGTACTGCAAAAGGCAAGTAAGTGTGTGCAGCAGCTTCTCTGCTTCCTGGGAACACAACCAAACAGACAAGAATTGTGTTTTGATCAACTCCAGAAAGCACGACATAGAAACAAAAAGCAGAGATCACTGTTCACTGGGAAAAGCCAAGCTTTATGTTACAGAGCTCTTTCATGGAAATTAAGCAAATTAGGCAGTAACAGCTTTGGTTCTTCTTCTAAGGACATGAAAGACACCAACCGGTGCAGTGTAGAAGCCAGTAGTGGCTAAGGCAAAAAACTGTCTGCAGCAGCTTCTCTCTTTCCTGGGAACACAAACAAACAGACAAGAACTGTGATTTGATCAACTCCAGAAAGTAACACATTGAAACCAGATGCAGACTTCAGTGTTCAAGCTGAAAAGCAAAGCTTGATGTTCCAGAGCACTTTCATGGAGACTTAGTCATCTAGGCAATACCAGCTTTGGTTCTGCTCTATAGACATGAGAAACATCAAGCGGTAGAGTGTCAAAGGAAAGTTTTCTGTTCATGGCTCTTTCATGGAAATCAAGCCAAATAGGAAGTAACCACCTTTATTCTTGGTGTGGTGACAAGGAAAACACATCCATGTGCAAAGTGTCAACCGGTACTGCAAAAGGCAAGTAAGTGTGTGCAGCAGCTTCTCTGCTTCCTGGGAACACAACCAAACAGACAAGAATTGTGTTTTGATCAACTCCAGAAAGCACGACATAGAAACAAAAAGCAGAGATCACTGTTCACTGGGAAAAGCCAAGCTTTATGTTACAGAGCTCTTTCATGGAAATTAAGCAAATTAGGCAGTAACAGCTTTGGTTCTTCTTCTAAGGACATGAAAGACACCAACCGGTGCAGTGTAGAAGCCAGTAGTGGCTAAGGCAAAAAACTGTCTGCAGCAGCTTCTCTCTTTCCTGGGAACACAAACCAACAGACAAGAACTGTTGATTTGATCAACTCCAGAAAGTAACACATTGAAACCAAATGCAGACTTCAGTGTTCAAGCTGAAAAGCAAAGCTTGATGTTCCAGAGCACTTTCATGGAGACTTAGTCATCTAGGCAATACCAGCTTTGGTTCTGCTCTATAGACATGAGAAACATCAAGCGGTAGAGTGTCAAAGGAAAGTTTTCTGTTCCATGGCTCTTTCATGGAAATCAAGCCAAATAGGAAGTAACCACCTTTATTCTTGGTGTAGGTGACAAGGAAAACACATCCATGTGCAAAGTGTAACCCGGTACTGCAAAAGGCAAGTAAGTGTGTGCAGCAGCTTCTCTGCTTCCTGGGAACACAACCAAACAGACAAGAATTGTGTTTGATCAACTCCAGAAAGCACGACATAGAAACAAAAAGCAGAGATCACTGTTCACTGGGAAAAGCCAAGCTTTATGTTACAGAGCTCTTTCATGGAAATTAAGCAAATTAGGCAGTAACAGCTTTGGTTCTTCTTCTAAGGACATGAAAGACACCAACCGGTGCAGTGTAGAAGCCAGTAGTGGCTAAGGCAAAAAACTGTCTGCAGCAGCTTCTCTCTTTCCTGGGAACACAAACCAACAGACAAGAACTGTGATTTGATCAACTCCAGAAAGTAACACATTGAAAACCAAATGCAGACTTCAGTGTTCAAGCTGAAAAGCAAAGCTTGATGTTCCAGAGCACTTTCATGGAGACTTAGTCATCTAGGCAATACCAGCTTTGGTTCTGCTCTATAGACATGAGAAACATCAAGCGGTAGAGTGTCAAAGGAAAGTTTTCTGTTCCATGGCTCTTTCATGGAAATCAAGCCAAATAGGAAGTAACCACCTTTATTCTTGGTGTGGTGACAAGGAAAACACATCCATGTGCAAAGTGTAAACCCGGTACTGCAAAAGGCAAGTAAGTGTGTGCAGCAGCTTCTCTGCTTCCTGGGAACACAACCAAACAGACAAGAATTGTGTTTTGATCAACTCCAGAAAGCACGACATAGAAACAAAAAGCAGAGATCACTGTTCACTGGGAAAAGCCAAGCTTTATGTTACAGAGCTCTTTCATGGAAATTAAGCAAATTAGGCAGTAACAGCTTTGGTTCTTCTTCTAAGGACATGAAAGACACCAACCGCTGCAGTGTAGAAGCCAGTAGTGGCTAAGGCAAAAAACTGTCTGCAGCAGCTTCTCTCTTTCCTGGGAACACAAGCAAACAGACAAGAACTGTGATTTGATCAACTCCAGAAAGTAACACATTGAAACCAAATGCAGACTTCAGTGTTCAAGCTGAAAAGCAAAGCTTGATGTTCCAGAGCACTTTCATGGAGACTTAGTCATCTAGGCAATACCAGCTTTGGTTCTGCTCTATAGACATGAGAAACATCAAGCGGTAGAGTGTCAAAGGAAAGTTTTCTGTTCCATGGCTCTTTCATGGAAATCAAGCCAAATAGGAAGTAACCACCTTTATTCTTGGTGTGGTGACAAGGAAAACACATCCATGTGCAAAGTGTCAACCGGTACTGCAAAAGGCAAGTAAGTGTGTGCAGCAGCTTCTCTGCTTCCTGGGAACACAACCAAACAGACAAGAATTGTGTTTTGATCAACTCCAGAAAGCACGACATAGAAACAAAAAGCAGAGATCACTGTTCACTGGGAAAAGCCAAGCTTTATGTTACAGAGCTCTTTCATGGAAATTAAGCAAATTAGGCAAGTAACAGCTTTGGTTCTTCTTCTAAGGACATGAAAGACACCAACCGGTGCAGTGTAGAAGCCAGTAGTGGCTAAGGCAAAAAACTGTCTGCAGCAGCTTCTCTCTTTCCTGGAACACAAACAAACAGACAAGAACTGTGATTTGATCAACTCCAGAAAGTAACACATTGAAACCAGATGCAGACTTCAGTGTTCAAGCTGAAAAGCAAAGCTTGATGTTCCAGAGCACTTTCATGGAGACTTAGTCATCTAGGCAATACCAGCTTTGGTTCTGCTCTATAGACATGAGAAACATCAAGCGGGTAGAGTGTCAAAGGAAAGTTTTCTGTTCCATGGCTCTTTCATGGAAATCAAGCCAAATAGGAAGTAACCACCTTTATTCTTGGTGTGGTGACAAGGAAAACACATCCATGTGCAAAGTGTAACCCGGTACTGCAAAAGGCAAGTAAGTGTGTGCAGCAGCTTCTCTGCTTCCTGGGAACACAACCAAACAGACAAGAATTGTGTTTTGATCAACTCCAGAAAGCACGACATAGAAACAAAAAGCAGAGATCACTGTTCACTGGGAAAAGCAAAGCTTTATGTTACAGAGCTCTTTCATGGAAATTAAGCAAATTAGGCAGTAACAGCTTTGGTTCTTCTTCTAAGGACATGAAAGACACCAACCGGTGCAGTGTAGAAGCCAGTAGTGGCTAAGGCAAAAAAACTGTCTGCAGCAGCTTCTCTCTTTCCTGGGAACACAAACAAACAGACAAGAACTGTGATTTGATCAACTCCAGAAAGTAACACATTGAAACCAGATGCAGACTTCAGTGTTCAAGCTGAAAAGCAAAGCTTGATGTTCCAGAGCACTTTCATGGAGACTTAGTCATCTAGGCAATACCAGCTTTGGTTCTGCTCTATAGACATGAGAAACATCAAGCGGTAGAGTGTCAAAGGAAAGTTTTCTGTTCCATGGCTCTTTCATGGAAATCAAGCCAAATAGGAAGTAATCACCTTTATTCTTGGTGTGGTGACAAGGAAAACACATCCATGTGCAAAGTGTAACCCGGTACTGCAAAAGGCAAGTAAGTGTGTGCAGCAGCTTCTCTGCTTCCTGGGAACACAACCAAACAGACAAGAATTGTGTTTTGATCAACTCCAGAAAGCACGACATAGAAACAAAAAGCAGAGATCACTGTTCACTGGGAAAAGCCAAGCTTTATGTTACAGAGCTCTTTCATGGAAATTAAGCAAATTAGGCAGTAACAGCTTTGGTTCTTCTTCTAAGGACATGAAAGACACCAACCGGTGCAGTGTAGAAGCCAGTAGTGGCTAAGGCAAAAAACTGTCTGCAGCAGCTTCTCTCTTTCCTGGGAACACAAACAAACAGACAAGAACTGTGATTTGATCAACTCCAGAAAGTAACACATTGAAACCAAATGCAGACTTCAGTGTTCAAGCTGAAAAGCAAAGCTTGATGTTACAGAGCACTTTCATGGAGACTTAGTCATCTAGGCAATACCAGCTTTGGTTCTGCTCTATAGACATGAGAAACATCAAGCGGTAGAGTGTCAAAGGAAAGTTTTCTGTTCCATGGCTCTTTCATGGAAATCAAGCCAAATAGGAAGTAACCACCTTTATTCTTGGTGTGGTGACAAGGAAAACACATCCATGTGCAAAGTGTAACCCGGTACTGCAAAAGGCAAGTAAGTGTGTGCAGCAGCTTCTCTGCTTCCTGGGAACACAACCAAACAGACAAGAATTGTGTTTTGATCAACTCCAGAAAGCACGACATAGAAACAAAAAGCAGAGATCACTGTTCACTGGGAAAAGCCAAGCTTTATGTTACAGAGCTCTTTCATGGAAATTAAGCAAATTAGGCAGTAACAGCTTTGGTTCTTCTTCTAAGGACATGAATGAAAGACACAACCGGTGCACTGTAGAAGCCAGTAGTGGCTAAGGCAAAAAACTGTCTGCAGCAGCTTCTCTCTTTCCTGGGAACACAAACCAACAGACAAGAACTGTGATTTGATCAACTCCAGAAAGTAACACATTGAAACCAAATGCAGACTTCAGTGTTCAAGCTGAAAAGCAAAGCTTGATGTTCCAGAGCACTTTCATGGAGACTTAGTCATCTAGGCAATACCAGCTTTGGTTCTGCTCTATAGACATGAGAAACATCAAGCGGTAGAGTGTCAAAGGAAAGTTTTCTGTTCCATGGCTCTTTCATGGAAATCAAGCCAAATAGGAAGTAACCACCTTTATTCTTGGTGTGGTGACAAGGAAAACACATCCATGTGCAAAGTGTAACCCGGTACTGCAAAAGGCAAGTAAGTGTGTGCAGCAGCTTCTCTGCTTCCTGGGAACACAACCAAACAGACAAGAATTGTGTTTTGATCAACTCCAGAAAGCACGACATAGAAACAAAAAGCAGAGATCACTGTTCACTGGGAAAAGCAAAGCTTTATGTTACAGAGCTCTTTCATGGAAATTAAGCAAATTAGGCAGTAACAGCTTTGGTTCTTCTTCTAAGGACATGAAAGACACCAACCGGTGCAGTGTAGAAGCCAGTAGTGGCTAAGGCAAAAAACTGTCTGCAGCAGCTTCTCTCTTTCCTGGGAACACAAGCCAACAGACAAGAACTGTGATTTGATCAACTCCAGAAAGTAACACATTGAAACCAAATGCAGACTTCAGTGTTCAAGCTGAAAAGCAAAGCTTGATGTTCCAGAGCACTTTCATGGAGACTTAGTCATCTAGGCAATACCAGCTTTGGTTCTGCTCTATAGACATGAGAAACATCAAGCGGTAGAGTGTCAAAGGAAAGTTTTCTGTTCCATGGCTCTTTCATGGAAATCAAGCCAAATAGGAAGTAACCACCTTTATTCTTGGTGTGGTGACAAGGAAAACACATCCATGTGCAAAGTGTAACCCGGTACTGCAAAAGGCAAGTAAGTGTGTGCAGCAGCTTCTCTGCTTCCTGGGAACACAACCAAACAGACAAGAATTGTGTTTTGATCAACTCCAGAAAGCACGACATAGAAACAAAAAGCAGAGATCACTGTTCACTGGGAAAAGCCAAGCTTATGTTACAGAGCTCTTTCATGGAAATTAAGCAAATTAGGCAGTAACAGCTTTGGTTCTTCTTCTAAGGACATGAAAGACACCAACCGGTGCAGTGTAGAAGCCAGTAGTGGCTAAGGCAAAAAACTGTCTGCAGCAGCTTCTCTCTTTCCTGGGAACACAAACCAACAGACAAGAACTGTGATTTGATCAACTCCAGAAAGTAACACATTGAAACCAAATGCAGACTTCAGTGTTCAAGCTGAAAAGCAAAGCTTGATGTTCCAGAGCACTTTCATGGAGACTTAGTCATCTAGGCAATACCAGCTTTGGTTCTGCTCTATAGACATGAGAAACATCAAGCGGTAGAGTGTCAAAGGAAAGGTTTCTGTTCCATGGCTCTTTCATGGAAATCAAGCCAAATAGGAAGTAATCACCTTTATTCTTGGTGTGGTGACAAGGAAAACACATCCATGTGCAAAGTGTAACCCGGTACTGCAAAAGGCAAGTAAGTGTGTGCAGCAGCTTCTCTGCTTCCTGGGAACACAACCAAACAGACAAGAATTGTGTTTTGATCAACTCCAGAAAGCACGACATAGAAACAAAAGCAGAGATCACTGTTCACTGGGAAAAGCAAAGCTTTATGTTACAGAGCTCTTTCATGGAAATTAAGCAAATTAGGCAGTAACAGCTTTGGTTCTTCTTCTAAGGACATGAAAGACACCAACCGGTGCAGTGTAGAAGCCAGTAGTGGCTAAGGCAAAAAACTGTCTGCAGCAGCTTCTCTCTTTCCTGGGAACACAAACCAACAGACAAGAACTGTGATTTGATCAACTCCAGAAAGTAACACATTGAAACCAAATGCAGACTTCAGTGTTCAAGCTGAAAAGCAAAGCTTGATGTTACAGAGCACTTTCATGGAGACTTAGTCATCTAGGCAATACCAGCTTTGGTTCTGCTCTATAGACATGAGAAACATCAAGCGGTAGAGTGTCAAAGGAAAGGTTTCTGTTCCATGGCTCTTTCATGGAAATCAAGCCAAATAGGAAGTAACCACCTTTATTCTTGGTGTGGTGACAAGGAAAACACATCCATGTGCAAAGTGTAACCCTGGTACTGCAAAAGGCAAGTAAGTGTGTGCAGCAGCTTCTCTGCTTCCTGGGAACACAACCAAACAGACAAGAATTGTGTTTTGATCAACTCCAGAAAGCACGACATAGAAACAAAAAGCAGAGATCACTGTTCACTGGGAAAAGCCAAGCTTTATGTTACAGAGCTCTTTCATGGAAATTAAGCAAATTAGGCAGTAACAGCTTTGGTTCTTCTTCTAAGGACATGAAAGACACCAACCGGTGCACTGTAGAAGCCAGTAGTGGCTAAGCAAAAAACTGTCTGCAGCAGCTTCTCTCTTTCCTGGGAACACAAACCAACAGACAAGAACTGTGATTTGATCAACTCCAGAAAGTAACACATTGAAACCAAATGCAGACTTCAGTGTTCAAGCTGAAAAGCAAAGCTTGATGTTCCAGAGCACTTTCATGGAGACTTAGTCATCTAGGCAATACCAGCTTTGGTTCTGCTCTATAGACATGAGAAACATCAAGCGGTAGAGTGTCAAAGGAAAGTTTTCTGTTCCATGGCTCTTTCATGGAAATCAAGCCAAATAGGAAGTAACCACCTTTATTCTTGGTGTGGTGACAAGGAAAACACATCCATGTGCAAAGTGTAACCCGGTACTGCAAAAGGCAAGTAAGTGTGTGCAGCAGCTTCTCTGCTTCCTGGGAACACAACCAAACAGACAAGAATTGTGTTTTGATCAACTCCAGAAAGCACGACATAGAAACAAAAAGCAGAGATCACTGTTCACTGGGAAAAGCAAAGCTTTATGTTACAGAGCTCTTTCATGGAAATTAAGCAAATTAGGCAGTAACAGCTTTGGTTCTTCTTCTAAGGACATGAAAGACACCAACCGGTGCAGTGTAGAAGCCAGTAGTGGCTAAGGCAAAAAACTGTCTGCAGCAGCTTCTCTCTTTCCTGGGAACACAAGCCAACAGACAAGAACTGTGATTTGATCAACTCCAGAAAGTAACACATTGAAACCAAATGCAGACTTCAGTGTTCAAGCTGAAAAGCAAAGCTTGATGTTCCAGAGCACTTTCATGGAGACTTAGTCATCTAGGCAATACCAGCTTTGGTTCTGCTCTATAGACATGAGAAACATCAAGCGGTAGAGTGTCAAAGGAAAGTTTTCTGTTCCATGGCTCTTTCATGGAAATCAAGCCAAATAGGAAGTAACCACCTTTATTCTTGGTGTGGTGACAAGGAAAACACATCCATGTGCAAAGTGTAACCCGGTACTGCAAAAGGCAAGTAAGTGTGTGCAGCAGCTTCTCTGCTTCCTGGGAACACAACCAAACAGACAAGAATTGTGTTTTGATCAACTCCAGAAAGCACGACATAGAAACAAAAAGCAGAGATCACTGTTCACTGGGAAAAGCCAAGCTTTATGTTACAGAGCTCTTTCATGGAAATTAAGCAAATTAGGCAGTAACAGCTTTGGTTCTTCTTCTAAGGACATGAAAGACACCAACCGGTGCAGTGTAGAAGCCAGTAGTGGCTAAGGCAAAAACTGTCTGCAGCAGCTTCTCTCTTTCCTGGGAACACAAACAAACAGACAAGAACTGTGATTGATCAACTCCAGAAAGTAACATATTGAAACCAAATGCAGACTTCAGTGTTCAAGCTGAAAAGCAAAGCTTGATGTTCCAGAGCACTTTCATGGAGACTTAGTCATCTAGGCAATACCAGCTTTGGTTCTGCTCTATAGACATGAGAAACATCAAGCGGTAGAGTGTCAAAGGAAAGTTTTCTGTTCCATGGCTCTTTCATAGAAATCAAGCCAAATAGGAAGTAACCACCTTTATTCTTGGTGTGGTGACAAGGAAAACACATCCATGTGCAAAGTGTCAACCGGTACTGCAAAAGGCAAGTAAGTGTGTGCAGCAGCTTCTCTGCTCCTGGGAACACAACCAAACAGACAAGAATTGTGTTTTGATCAACTCCAGAAAGCACGACATAGAAACAAAAAGCAGAGATCACTGTTCACTGGGAAAAGCCAAGCTTTATGTTACAGAGCTCTTTCATGGAAATTAAGCAAATTAGGCAGTAACAGCTTTGGTTCTTCTTCTAAGGACATGAAAGACACCAACCGGTGCAGTGTAGAAGCCAGTAGTGGCTAAGGCAAAAAACTGTCTGCAGCAGCTTCTCTCTTTCCTGGGAACACAAACAAACAGACAAGAACTGTGATTTGATCAACTCCAGAAAGTAACACATTGAAACCAGATGCAGACTTCAGTGTTCAAGCTGAAAAGCAAAGCTTGATGTTCCAGAGCACTTTCATGGAGACTTAGTCATCTAGGCAATACCAGCTTTGGTTCTGCTCTATAGACATGAGAAACATCAAGCGGTAGAGTGTCAAAGGAAAGTTTTCTGTTCCATGGCTCTTTCATGGAAATCAAGCCAAATAGGAAGTAACCACCTTTATTCTTGGTGTGGTGACAAGGAAAACACATCCATGTGCAAAGTGTAACCCGGTACTGCAAAAGGCAAGTAAGTGTGTGCAGCAGCTTCTCTGCTTCCTGGGAACACAACCAAACAGACAAGAATTGTGTTTTGATCAACTCCAGAAAGCACGACATAGAAACAAAAAGCAGAGATCACTGTTCACTGGAAAAGCCAAGCTTTATGTTACAGAGCTCTTTCATGGAAATGAAGCAAATTAGGCAGTAACAGCTTTGGTTCTTCTTCTAAGGACATGAAAGACACCAACCGGTGCAGTGTAGAAGCCAGTAGTGGCTAAGGCAAAAAACTGTCTGCAGCAGCTTCTCTCTTTCCTGGGAACACAAACAAACAGACAAGAACTGTGATTTGATCAACTCCAGAAAGTAACACATTGAAACCAGATGCAGACTTCAGTGTTCAAGCTGAAAAGCAAAGCTTGATGTTCCAGAGCACTTTCATGGAGACTTAGTCATCTAGGCAATACCAGCTTTGGTTCTGCTCTATAGACATGAGAAACATCAAGCGGTAGAGTGTCAAAGGAAAGTTTTCTGTTCCATGGCTCTTTCATGGAAATCAAGCCAAATAGGAAGTAACCACCTTTATTCTTGGTGTGGTGACAAGGAAAACACATCCATGTGCAAAGTGTAACCCGGTACTGCAAAAGGCAAGTAAGTGTGTGCAGCAGCTTCTCTGCTTCCTGGGAACACAACCAAACAGACAAGAATTGTGTTTTGATCAACTCCAGAAAGCACGACATAGAAACAAAAAGCAGAGATCACTGTTCACTGGGAAAAGCCAAGCTTTATGTTACAGAGCTCTTTCATGGAAATTAAGCAAATTAGGCAGTAACAGCTTTGGTTCTTCTTCTAAGGACATGAAAGACACCAACCGGTGCAGTGTAGAAGCCAGTAGTGGCTAAGGCAAAAAACTGTCTGCAGCAGCTTCTCTCTTTCCTGGGAACACAAACAAACAGACAAGAACTGTGATTTGATCAACTCCAGAAAGTAACATATTGAAACCAAATGCAGACTTCAGTGTTCAAGCTGAAAAGCAAAGCTTTGATGTTCCAGAGCACATTCATGGAGACTTAGTCATCTAGGCAATACCAGCTTGGTTCTGCTCTATAGACATGAGAAACATCAAGCGGTAGAGTGTCAAAGGAAAGTTTTCTGTTCCATGGCTCTTTCATGAAAATCAAGCCAAATAGGAAGTAACCACCTTTATTCTTGGTGTGGTGACAAGGAAAACACATCCATGTGCAAAGTGTAACCCGGTACTGCAAAAGGCAAGTAAGTGTGTGCAGCAGCTTCTCTGCTTCCTGGGAACACAACCAAACAGACAAGAATTGTGTTTTGATCAACTCCAGAAAGCACGACATAGAAACAAAAAGCAGAGATCACTGTTCACTGGGAAAAGCCAAGCTTTATGTTACAGAGCTCTTTCATGGAAATTAAGCAAATTAGGCAGTAACAGCTTTGGTTCTTCTTCTAAGGACATGAAAGACACCAACCGGTGCAGTGTAGAAGCCAGTAGTGGCTAAGGCAAAAAACTGTCTGCAGCAGCTTCTCTCTTTCCTGGGAACACAAACCAACAGACAAGAACTGTGATTTGATCAACTCCAGAAAGTAACACATTGAAACCAAATGCAGACTTCAGTGTTCAAGCTGAAAAGCAAAGCTTGATGTTCCAGAGCACTTTCATGGAGACTTAGTCATCTAGGCAATACCAGCTTTGGTTCTGCTCTATAGACATGAGAAACATCAAGCGGTAGAGTGTCAAAGGAAAGTTTTCTGTTCCATGGCTCTTTCATGAAAATCAAGCCAAATAGGAAGTAACCACCTTTATTCTTGGTGTGGTGACAAGGAAAACACATCCATGTGCAAAGTGTAACCCGGTACTGCAAAAGGCAAGTAAGTGTGTGCAGCAGCTTCTCTGCTTCCTGGGAACACAACCAAACAGACAAGAATTGTGTTTTGATCAACTCCAGAAAGCACGACATAGAAACAAAAAGCAGAGATCACTGTTCACTGGGAAAAGCCAAGCTTTATGTTACAGAGCTCTTTCATGGAAATTAAGCAAATTAGGCAGTAACAGCTTTGGTTCTTCTTCTAAGGACATGAAAGACACCAACCGGTGCAGTGTAGAAGCCAGTAGTGGCTAAGGCAAAAAACTGTCTGCAGCAGCTTCTCTCTTTCCTGGGAACACAAACCAACAGACAAGAACTGTGATTTGATCAACTCCAGAAAGTAACACATTGAAACCAAATGCAGACTTCAGTGTTCAAGCTGAAAAGCAAAGCTTGATGTTCCAGAGCACTTTCATGGAGACTTAGTCATCTAGGCAATACCAGCTTTGGTTCTGCTCTATAGACATGAGAAACATCAAGCGGTAGAGTGTCAAAGGAAAGGTTTCTGTTCCATGGCTCTTTCATGGAAATCAAGCCAAATAGGAAGTAATCACCTTTATTCTTGGTGTGGTGACAAGGAAAACACATCCATGTGCAAAGTGTAACCCGGTACTGCAAAAGGCAAGTAAGTGTGTGCAGCAGCTTCTCTGCTTCCTGGGAACACAACCAAACAGACAAGAATTGTGTTTTGATCAACTCCAGAAAGCACGACATAGAAACAAAAAGCAGAGATCACTGTTCACTGGGAAAAGCAAAGCTTTATGTTACAGAGCTCTTTCATGGAAATTAAGCAAATTAGGCAGTAACAGCTTTGGTTCTTCTTCTAAGGACATGAAAGACACCAACCGGTGCAGTGTAGAAGCCAGTAGTGGCTAAGGCAAAAAACTGTCTGCAGCAGCTTCTCTCTTTCCTGGGAACACAAACCAACAGACAAGAACTGTGATTTGATCAACTCCAGAAAGTAACACATTGAAACCAAATGCAGACTTCAGTGTTCAAGCTGAAAAGCAAAGCTTGATGTTACAGAGCACTTTCATGGAGACTTAGTCATCTAGGCAATACCAGCTTTGGTTCTGCTCTATAGACATGAGAAACATCAAGCGGTAGAGTGTCAAAGGAAAGTTTTCTGTTCCATGGCTCTTTCATGGAAATCAAGCCAAATAGGAAGTAACCACCTTTATTCTTGGTGTGGTGACAAGGAAAACACATCCATGTGCAAAGTGTAACCCGGTACTGCAAAAGGCAAGTAAGTGTGTGCAGCAGCTTCTCTGCTTCCTGGGAACACAACCAAACAGACAAGAATTGTGTTTTGATCAACTCCAGAAAGCACGACATAGAAACAAAAAGCAGAGATCACTGTTCACTGGGAAAAGCCAAGCTTTATGTTACAGAGCTCTTTCATGGAAATTAAGCAAATTAGGCAGTAACAGCTTTGGTTCTTCTTCTAAGGACATGAAAGACACCAACCGGTGCAGTGTAGAAGCCAGTAGTGGCTAAGGCAAAAAACTGTCTGCAGCAGCTTCTCTCTTTCCTGGGAACACAAACCAACAGACAAGAACTGTGATTTGATCAACTCCAGAAAGTAACACATTGAAACCAAATGCAGACTTCAGTGTTCAAGCTGAAAAGCAAAGCTTGATGTTCCAGAGCACTTTCATGGAGACTTAGTCATCTAGGCAATACCAGCTTTGGTTCTGCTCTATAGACATGAGAAACATCAAGCGGTAGAGTGTCAAAGGAAAGTTTTCTGTTCCATGGCTCTTTCATGGAAATCAAGCCAAATAGGAAGTAACCACCTTTATTCTTGGTGTGGTGACAAGGAAAACACATCCATGTGCAAAGTGTAACCCGGTACTGCAAAAGGCAAGTAAGTGTGTGCAGCAGCTTCTCTGCTTCCTGGGAACACAACCAAACAGACAAGAATTGTGTTTTGATCAACTCCAGAAAGCACGACATAGAAACAAAAAGCAGAGATCACTGTTCACTGGGAAAAGCAAAGCTTTATGTTACAGAGCTCTTTCATGGAAATTAAGCAAATTAGGCAGTAACAGCTTTGGTTCTTCTTCTAAGGACATGAAAGACACCAACCGGTGCAGTGTAGAAGCCAGTAGTGGCTAAGGCAAAAAACTGTCTGCAGCAGCTTCTCTCTTTCCTGGGAACACAAACAAACAGACAAGAACTGTGATTTGATCAACTCCAGAAAGTAACACATTGAAACCAAATGCAGACTTCAGTGTTCAAGCTGAAAAGCAAAGCTTGATGTTCCAGAGCACTTTCATGGAGACTTAGTCATCTAGGCAATACCAGCTTTGGTTCTGCTCTATAGACATGAGAAACATCAAGCGGTAGAGTGTCAAAGGAAAGTTTTCTGTTCCATGGCTCTTTCATGGAAATCAAGCCAAATAGGAAGTAACCACCTTTATTCTTGGTGTGGTGACAAGGAAAACACATCCATGTGCAAAGTGTAACCCGGTACTGCAAAAGGCAAGTAAGTGTGTGCAGCAGCTTCTCTGCTTCCTGGGAACACAACCAAACAGACAAGAATTGTGTTTTGATCAACTCCAGAAAGCACGACATAGAAACAAAAAGCAGAGATCACTGTTCACTGGGAAAAGCCAAGCTTTATGTTACAGAGCTCTTTCATGGAAATTAAGCAAATTAGGCAGTAACAGCTTTGGTTCTTCTTCTAAGGACATGAAAGACACCAACCGGTGCAGTGTAGAAGCCAGTAGTGGCTAAGGCAAAAAACTGTCTGCAGCAGCTTCTCTCTTTCCTGGGAACACAAACAAACAGACAAGAACTGTGATTTGATCAACTCCAGAAAGTAACATATTGAAACCAAATGCAGACTTCAGTGTTCAAGCTGAAAAGCAAAGCTTGATGTTCCAGAGCACTTTCATGGAGACTTAGTCATCTAGGCAATACCAGCTTTGGTTCTGCTCTATAGACATGAGAAACATCAAGCGGTAGAGTGTCAAAGGAAAGTTTTCTGTTCCATGGCTCTTTCATAGAAATCAAGCCAAATAGGAAGTAACCACCTTTATTCTTGGTGTGGTGACAAGGAAAACACATCCATGTGCAAAGTGTCAACCGGTACTGCAAAAGGCAAGTAAGTGTGTGCAGCAGCTTCTCTGCTTCCTGGGAACACAACCAAACAGACAAGAATTGTGTTTTGATCAACTCCAGAAAGCACGACATAGAAACAAAAAGCAGAGATCACTGTTCACTGGGAAAAGCAAAGCTTTATGTTACAGAGCTCTTTCATGGAAATTAAGCAAATTAGGCAGTAACAGCTTTGGTTCTTCTTCTAAGGACATGAAAGACACCAACCGGTGCAGTGTAGAAGCCAGTAGTGGCTAAGGCAAAAAACTGTCTGCAGCAGCTTCTCTCTTTCCTGGGAACACAAACAAACAGACAAGAACTGTGATTTGATCAACTCCAGAAAGTAACATATTGAAACCAAATGCAGACTTCAGTGTTCAAGCTGAAAAGCAAAGCTTGATGTTCCAGAGCACTTTCATGGAGACTTAGTCATCTAGGCAATACCAGCTTTGGTTCTGCTCTATAGACATGAGAAACATCAAGCGGTAGAGTGTCAAAGGAAAGTTTTCTGTTCCATGGCTCTTTCATAGAAATCAAGCCAAATAGGAAGTAACCACCTTTATTCTTGGTGTGGTGACAAGGAAAACACATCCATGTGCAAAGTGTCAACCGGTACTGCAAAAGGCAAGTAAGTGTGTGCAGCAGCTTCTCTGCTTCCTGGGAACACAACCAAACAGACAAGAATTGTGTTTTGATCAACTCCAGAAAGCACGACATAGAAACAAAAAGCAGAGATCACTGTTCACTGGGAAAAGCCAAGCTTTATGTTACAGAGCTCTTTCATGGAAATTAAGCAAATTAGGCAGTAACAGCTTTGGTTCTTCTTCTAAGGACATGAAAGACACCAACCGGTGCAGTGTAGAAGCCAGTAGTGGCTAAGGCAAAAAACTGTCTGCAGCAGCTTCTCTCTTTCCTGGGAACACAAACAAACAGACAAGAACTGTGATTTGATCAACTCCAGAAAGTAACACATTGAAACCAGATGCAGACTTCAGTGTTCAAGCTGAAAAGCAAAGCTTGATGTTCCAGAGCACTTTCATGGAGACTTAGTCATCTAGGCAATACCAGCTTTGGTTCTGCTCTATAGACATGAGAAACATCAAGCGGTAGAGTGTCAAAGGAAAGTTTTCTGTTCCATGGCTCTTTCATGGAAATCAAGCCAAATAGGAAGTAACCACCTTTATTCTTGGTGTGGTGACAAGGAAAACACATCCATGTGCAAAGTGTAACCCGGTACTGCAAAAGGCAAGTAAGTGTGTGCAGCAGCTTCTCTGCTTCCTGGGAACACAACCAAACAGACAAGAATTGTGTTTTGATCAACTCCAGAAAGCACGACATAGAAACAAAAAGCAGAGATCACTGTTCACTGGGAAAAGCCAAGCTTTATGTTACAGAGCTCTTTCATGGAAATGAAGCAAATTAGGCAGTAACAGCTTTGGTTCTTCTTCTAAGGACATGAAAGACACCAACCGGTGCAGTGTAGAAGCCAGTAGTGGCTAAGGCAAAAAACTGTCTGCAGCAGCTTCTCTCTTTCCTGGGAACACAAACAAACAGACAAGAACTGTGATTTGATCAACTCCAGAAAGTAACACATTGAAACCAGATGCAGACTTCAGTGTTCAAGCTGAAAAGCAAAGCTTGATGTTCCAGAGCACTTTCATGGAGACTTAGTCATCTAGGCAATACCAGCTTTGGTTCTGCTCTATAGACATGAGAAACATCAAGCGGTAGAGTGTCAAAGGAAAGTTTTCTGTTCCATGGCTCTTTCATGGAAATCAAGCCAAATAGGAAGTAACCACCTTTATTCTTGGTGTGGTGACAAGGAAAACACATCCATGTGCAAAGTGTAACCCGGTACTGCAAAAGGCAAGTAAGTGTGTGCAGCAGCTTCTCTGCTTCCTGGGAACACAACCAAACAGACAAGAATTGTGTTTTGATCAACTCCAGAAAGCACGACATAGAAACAAAAAGCAGAGATCACTGTTCACTGGGAAAAGCCAAGCTTTATGTTACAGAGCTCTTTCATGGAAATTAAGCAAATTAGGCAGTAACAGCTTTGGTTCTTCTTCTAAGGACATGAAAGACACCAACCGGTGCAGTGTAGAAGCCAGTAGTGGCTAAGGCAAAAAACTGTCTGCAGCAGCTTCTCTCTTTCCTGGGAACACAAACAAACAGACAAGAACTGTGATTTGATCAACTCCAGAAAGTAACATATTGAAACCAAATGCAGACTTCAGTGTTCAAGCTGAAAAGCAAAGCTTGATGTTCCAGAGCACATTCATGGAGACTTAGTCATCTAGGCAATACCAGCTTTGGTTCTGCTCTATAGACATGAGAAACATCAAGCGGTAGAGTGTCAAAGGAAAGTTTTCTGTTCCATGGCTCTTTCATGAAAATCAAGCCAAATAGGAAGTAACCACCTTTATTCTTGGTGTGGTGACAAGGAAAACACATCCATGTGCAAAGTGTAACCCGGTACTGCAAAAGGCAAGTAAGTGTGTGCAGCAGCTTCTCTGCTTCCTGGGAACACAACCAAACAGACAAGAATTGTGTTTTGATCAACTCCAGAAAGCACGACATAGAAACAAAAAGCAGAGATCACTGTTCACTGGGAAAAGCCAAGCTTTATGTTACAGAGCTCTTTCATGGAAATTAAGCAAATTAGGCAGTAACAGCTTTGGTTCTTCTTCTAAGGACATGAAAGACACCAACCGGTGCAGTGTAGAAGCCAGTAGTGGCTAAGGCAAAAAACTGTCTGCAGCAGCTTCTCTCTTTCCTGGGAACACAAACCAACAGACAAGAACTGTGATTTGATCAACTCCAGAAAGTAACACATTGAAACCAAATGCAGACTTCAGTGTTCAAGCTGAAAAGCAAAGCTTGATGTTCCAGAGCACTTTCATGGAGACTTAGTCATCTAGGCAATACCAGCTTTGGTTCTGCTCTATAGACATGAGAAACATCAAGCGGTAGAGTGTCAAAGGAAAGTTTTCTGTTCCATGGCTCTTTCATGAAAATCAAGCCAAATAGGAAGTAACCACCTTTATTCTTGGTGTGGTGACAAGGAAAACACATCCATGTGCAAAGTGTAACCCGGTACTGCAAAAGGCAAGTAAGTGTGTGCAGCAGCTTCTCTGCTTCCTGGGAACACAACCAAACAGACAAGAATTGTGTTTTGATCAACTCCAGAAAGCACGACATAGAAACAAAAAGCAGAGATCACTGTTCACTGGGAAAAGCCAAGCTTTATGTTACAGAGCTCTTTCATGGAAATTAAGCAAATTAGGCAGTAACAGCTTTGGTTCTTCTTCTAAGGACATGAAAGACACCAACCGGTGCAGTGTAGAAGCCAGTAGTGGCTAAGGCAAAAAACTGTCTGCAGCAGCTTCTCTCTTTCCTGGGAACACAAACCAACAGACAAGAACTGTGATTTGATCAACTCCAGAAAGTAACACATTGAAACCAAATGCAGACTTCAGTGTTCAAGCTGAAAAGCAAAGCTTGATGTTCCAGAGCACTTTCATGGAGACTTAGTCATCTAGGCAATACCAGCTTTGGTTCTGCTCTATAGACATGAGAAACATCAAGCGGTAGAGTGTCAAAGGAAAGGTTTCTGTTCCATGGCTCTTTCATGGAAATCAAGCCAAATAGGAAGTAATCACCTTTATTCTTGGTGTGGTGACAAGGAAAACACATCCATGTGCAAAGTGTAACCCGGTACTGCAAAAGGCAAGTAAGTGTGTGCAGCAGCTTCTCTGCTTCCTGGGAACACAACCAAACAGACAAGAATTGTGTTTTGATCAACTCCAGAAAGCACGACATAGAAACAAAAAGCAGAGATCACTGTTCACTGGGAAAAGCAAAGCTTTATGTTACAGAGCTCTTTCATGGAAATTAAGCAAATTAGGCAGTAACAGCTTTGGTTCTTCTTCTAAGGACATGAAAGACACCAACCGGTGCAGTGTAGAAGCCAGTAGTGGCTAAGGCAAAAAACTGTCTGCAGCAGCTTCTCTCTTTCCTGGGAACACAAACCAACAGACAAGAACTGTGATTTGATCAACTCCAGAAAGTAACACATTGAAACCAAATGCAGACTTCAGTGTTCAAGCTGAAAAGCAAAGCTTGATGTTACAGAGCACTTTCATGGAGACTTAGTCATCTAGGCAATACCAGCTTTGGTTCTGCTCTATAGACATGAGAAACATCAAGCGGTAGAGTGTCAAAGGAAAGTTTTCTGTTCCATGGCTCTTTCATGGAAATCAAGCCAAATAGGAAGTAACCACCTTTATTCTTGGTGTGGTGACAAGGAAAACACATCCATGTGCAAAGTGTAACCCGGTACTGCAAAAGGCAAGTAAGTGTGTGCAGCAGCTTCTCTGCTTCCTGGGAACACAACCAAACAGACAAGAATTGTGTTTTGATCAACTCCAGAAAGCACGACATAGAAACAAAAAGCAGAGATCACTGTTCACTGGGAAAAGCCAAGCTTTATGTTACAGAGCTCTTTCATGGAAATTAAGCAAATTAGGCAGTAACAGCTTTGGTTCTTCTTCTAAGGACATGAAAGACACCAACCGGTGCAGTGTAGAAGCCAGTAGTGGCTAAGGCAAAAAACTGTCTGCAGCAGCTTCTCTCTTTCCTGGGAACACAAACCAACAGACAAGAACTGTGATTTGATCAACTCCAGAAAGTAACACATTGAAACCAAATGCAGACTTCAGTGTTCAAGCTGAAAAGCAAAGCTTGATGTTCCAGAGCACTTTCATGGAGACTTAGTCATCTAGGCAATACCAGCTTTGGTTCTGCTCTATAGACATGAGAAACATCAAGCGGTAGAGTGTCAAAGGAAAGTTTTCTGTTCCATGGCTCTTTCATGGAAATCAAGCCAAATAGGAAGTAACCACCTTTATTCTTGGTGTGGTGACAAGGAAAACACATCCATGTGCAAAGTGTAACCCGGTACTGCAAAAGGCAAGTAAGTGTGTGCAGCAGCTTCTCTGCTTCCTGGGAACACAACCAAACAGACAAGAATTGTGTTTTGATCAACTCCAGAAAGCACGACATAGAAACAAAAAGCAGAGATCACTGTTCACTGGGAAAAGCAAAGCTTTATGTTACAGAGCTCTTTCATGGAAATTAAGCAAATTAGGCAGTAACAGCTTTGGTTCTTCTTCTAAGGACATGAAAGACACCAACCGGTGCAGTGTAGAAGCCAGTAGTGGCTAAGGCAAAAAACTGTCTGCAGCAGCTTCTCTCTTTCCTGGGAACACAAACAAACAGACAAGAACTGTGATTTGATCAACTCCAGAAAGTAACACATTGAAACCAAATGCAGACTTCAGTGTTCAAGCTGAAAAGCAAAGCTTGATGTTCCAGAGCACTTTCATGGAGACTTAGTCATCTAGGCAATACCAGCTTTGGTTCTGCTCTATAGACATGAGAAACATCAAGCGGTAGAGTGTCAAAGGAAAGTTTTCTGTTCCATGGCTCTTTCATGGAAATCAAGCCAAATAGGAAGTAACCACCTTTATTCTTGGTGTGGTGACAAGGAAAACACATCCATGTGCAAAGTGTAACCCGGTACTGCAAAAGGCAAGTAAGTGTGTGCAGCAGCTTCTCTGCTTCCTGGGAACACAACCAAACAGACAAGAATTGTGTTTTGATCAACTCCAGAAAGCACGACATAGAAACAAAAAGCAGAGATCACTGTTCACTGGGAAAAGCCAAGCTTTATGTTACAGAGCTCTTTCATGGAAATTAAGCAAATTAGGCAGTAACAGCTTTGGTTCTTCTTCTAAGGACATGAAAGACACCAACCGGTGCAGTGTAGAAGCCAGTAGTGGCTAAGGCAAAAAACTGTCTGCAGCAGCTTCTCTCTTTCCTGGGAACACAAACAAACAGACAAGAACTGTGATTTGATCAACTCCAGAAAGTAACATATTGAAACCAAATGCAGACTTCAGTGTTCAAGCTGAAAAGCAAAGCTTGATGTTCCAGAGCACTTTCATGGAGACTTAGTCATCTAGGCAATACCAGCTTTGGTTCTGCTCTATAGACATGAGAAACATCAAGCGGTAGAGTGTCAAAGGAAAGTTTTCTGTTCCATGGCTCTTTCATAGAAATCAAGCCAAATAGGAAGTAACCACCTTTATTCTTGGTGTGGTGACAAGGAAAACACATCCATGTGCAAAGTGTCAACCGGTACTGCAAAAGGCAAGTAAGTGTGTGCAGCAGCTTCTCTGCTTCCTGGGAACACAACCAAACAGACAAGAATTGTGTTTTGATCAACTCCAGAAAGCACGACATAGAAACAAAAAGCAGAGATCACTGTTCACTGGGAAAAGCAAAGCTTTATGTTACAGAGCTCTTTCATGGAAATTAAGCAAATTAGGCAGTAACAGCTTTGGTTCTTCTTCTAAGGACATGAAAGACACCAACCGGTGCAGTGTAGAAGCCAGTAGTGGCTAAGGCAAAAAACTGTCTGCAGCAGCTTCTCTCTTTCCTGGGAACACAAACAAACAGACAAGAACTGTGATTTGATCAACTCCAGAAAGTAACACATTGAAACCAAATGCAGACTTCAGTGTTCAAGCTGAAAAGCAAAGCTTGATGTTACAGAGCACTTTCATGGAAACTTAGTCATCTAGGCAATACCAGCTTTGGTTCTGCTCTATAGACATGAGAAACATCAAGCGGTAGAGTGTCAAAGGAAAGTTTTCTGTTCCATGGCTCTTTCATGGAAATCAAGCCAAATAGGAAGTAACCACCTTTATTCTTGGTGTGGTGACAAGGAAAACACATCCATGTGCAAAGTGTAACCCGGTACTGCAAAAGGCAAGTAAGTGTGTGCAGCAGCTTCTCTGCTTCCTGGGAACACAACCAAACAGACAAGAATTGTGTTTTGATCAACTCCAGAAAGCACGACATAGAAACAAAAAGCAGAGATCACTGTTCACTGGGAAAAGCAAAGCTTTATGTTACAGAGCTCTTTCATGGAAATTAAGCAAATTAGGCAGTAACAGCTTTGGTTCTTCTTCTAAGGACATGAAAGACACCAACCGGTGCAGTGTAGAAGCCAGTAGTGGCTAAGGCAAAAAACTGTCTGCAGCAGCTTCTCTCTTTCCTGGGAACACAAACAAACAGACAAGAACTGTGATTTGATCAACTCCAGAAAGTAACACATTGAAACCAAATGCAGACTTCAGTGTTCAAGCTGAAAAGCAAAGCTTGATGTTCCAGAGCACTTTCATGGAGACTTAGTCATCTAGGCAATACCAGCTTTGGTTCTGCTCTATAGACATGAGAAACATCAAGCGGTAGAGTGTCAAAGGAAAGTTTTCTGTTCCATGGCTCTTTCATGGAAATCAAGCCAAATAGGAAGTAACCACCTTTATTCTTGGTGTGGTGACAAGGAAAACACATCCATGTGCAAAGTGTAACCCGGTACTGCAAAAGGCAAGTAAGTGTGTGCAGCAGCTTCTCTGCTTCCTGGGAACACAACCAAACAGACAAGAATTGTGTTTTGATCAACTCCAGAAAGCACGACATAGAAACAAAAAGCAGAGATCACTGTTCACTGGGAAAAGCCAAGCTTTATGTTACAGAGCTCTTTCATGGAAATTAAGCAAATTAGGCAGTAACAGCTTTGGTTCTTCTTCTAAGGACATGAAAGACACCAACCGGTGCAGTGTAGAAGCCAGTAGTGGCTAAGGCAAAAAACTGTCTGCAGCAGCTTCTCTCTTTCCTGGGAACACAAACAAACAGACAAGAACTGTGATTTGATCAACTCCAGAAAGTAACATATTGAAACCAAATGCAGACTTCAGTGTTCAAGCTGAAAAGCAAAGCTTGATGTTCCAGAGCACTTTCATGGAGACTTAGTCATCTAGGCAATACCAGCTTTGGTTCTGCTCTATAGACATGAGAAACATCAAGCGGTAGAGTGTCAAAGGAAAGTTTTCTGTTCCATGGCTCTTTCATAGAAATCAAGCCAAATAGGAAGTAACCACCTTTATTCTTGGTGTGGTGACAAGGAAAACACATCCATGTGCAAAGTGTCAACCGGTACTGCAAAAGGCAAGTAAGTGTGTGCAGCAGCTTCTCTGCTTCCTGGGAACACAACCAAACAGACAAGAATTGTGTTTTGATCAACTCCAGAAAGCACGACATAGAAACAAAAAGCAGAGATCACTGTTCACTGGGAAAAGCCAAGCTTTATGTTACAGAGCTCTTTCATGGAAATGAAGCAAATTAGGCAGTAACAGCTTTGGTTCTTCTTCTAAGGACATGAAAGACACCAACCGGTGCAGTGTAGAAGCCAGTAGTGGCTAAGGCAAAAAACTGTCTGCAGCAGCTTCTCTCTTTCCTGGGAACACAAACAAACAGACAAGAACTGTGATTTGATCAACTCCAGAAAGTAACACATTGAAACCAGATGCAGACTTCAGTGTTCAAGCTGAAAAGCAAAGCTTGATGTTCCAGAGCACTTTCATGGAGACTTAGTCATCTAGGCAATACCAGCTTTGGTTCTGCTCTATAGACATGAGAAACATCAAGCGGTAGAGTGTCAAAGGAAAGTTTTCTGTTCCATGGCTCTTTCATGGAAATCAAGCCAAATAGGAAGTAACCACCTTTATTCTTGGTGTGGTGACAAGGAAAACACATCCATGTGCAAAGTGTAACCCGGTACTGCAAAAGGCAAGTAAGTGTGTGCAGCAGCTTCTCTGCTTCCTGGGAACACAACCAAACAGACAAGAATTGTGTTTTGATCAACTCCAGAAAGCACGACATAGAAACAAAAAGCAGAGATCACTGTTCACTGGGAAAAGCCAAGCTTTATGTTACAGAGCTCTTTCATGGAAATTAAGCAAATTAGGCAGTAACAGCTTTGGTTCTTCTTCTAAGGACATGAAAGACACCAACCGGTGCAGTGTAGAAGCCAGTAGTGGCTAAGGCAAAAAACTGTCTGCAGCAGCTTCTCTCTTTCCTGGGAACACAAACAAACAGACAAGAACTGTGATTTGATCAACTCCAGAAAGTAACACATTGAAACCAGATGCAGACTTCAGTGTTCAAGCTGAAAAGCAAAGCTTGATGTTCCAGAGCACTTTCATGGAGACTTAGTCATCTAGGCAATACCAGCTTTGGTTCTGCTCTAGAGACATGAGAAACATCAAGCGGTAGAGTGTCAAAGGAAAGTTTTCTGTTCCATGGCTCTTTCATGGAAATCAAGCCAAATAGGAAGTAACCACCTTTATTCTTGGTGTGGTGACAAGGAAAACACATCCATGTGCAAAGTGTAACCCGGTACTGCAAAAGGCAAGTAAGTGTGTGCAGCAGCTTCTCTGCTTCCTGGGAACACAACCAAACAGACAAGAATTGTGTTTTGATCAACTCCAGAAAGCACGACATAGAAACAAAAAGCAGAGATCACTGTTCACTGGGAAAAGCCAAGCTTTATGTTACAGAGCTCTTTCATGGAAATGAAGCAAATTAGGCAGTAACAGCTTTGGTTCTTCTTCTAAGGACATGAAAGACACCAACCGGTGCAGTGTAGAAGCCAGTAGTGGCTAAGGCAAAAAACTGTCTGCAGCAGCTTCTCTCTTTCCTGGGAACACAAACCAACAGACAAGAACTGTGATTTGATCAACTCCAGAAAGTAACATATTGAAACCAAATGCAGACTTCAGTGTTCAAGCTGAAAAGCAAAGCTTGATGTTACAGAGCACTTTCATGGAGACTTAGTCATCTAGGCAATACCAGCTTTGGTTCTGCTCTATAGACATGAGAAACATCAAGCGGTAGAGTGTCAAAGGAAAGTTTTCTGTTCCATGGCTCTTTCATGAAAATCAAGCCAAATAGGAAGTAACCACCTTTATTCTTGGTGTGGTGACAAGGAAAACACATCCATGTGCAAAGTGTCAACCGGTACTGCAAAAGGCAAGTAAGTGTGTGCAGCAGCTTCTCTGCTTCCTGGGAACACAACCAAACAGACAAGAATTGTGTTTTGATCAACTCCAGAAAGCACGACATAGAAACAAAAAGCAGAGATCACTGTTCACTGGGAAAAGCAAAGCTTTATGTTACAGAGCTCTTTCATGGAAATTAAGCAAATTAGGCAGTAACAGCTTTGGTTCTTCTTCTAAGGACATGAAAGACACCAACCGGTGCAGTGTAGAAGCCAGTAGTGGCTAAGGCAAAAAACTGTCTGCAGCAGCTTCTCTCTTTCCTGGGAACACAAACAAACAGACAAGAACTGTGATTTGATCAACTCCAGAAAGTAACACATTGAAACCAGATGCAGACTTCAGTGTTCAAGCTGAAAAGCAAAGCTTGATGTTCCAGAGCACTTTCATGGAGACTTAGTCATCTAGGCAATACCAGCTTTGGTTCTGCTCTATAGACATGAGAAACATCAAGCGGTAGAGTGTCAAAGGAAAGTTTTCTGTTCCATGGCTCTTTCATGGAAATCAAGCCAAATAGGAAGTAACCACCTTTATTCTTGGTGTGGTGACAAGGAAAACACATCCATGTGCAAAGTGTCAACCGGTACTGCAAAAGGCAAGTAAGTGTGTGCAGCAGCTTCTCTGCTTCCTGGGAACACAACCAAACAGACAAGAATTGTGTTTTGATCAACTCCAGAAAGCACGACATAGAAACAAAAAGCAGAGATCACTGTTCACTGGGAAAAGCCAAGCTTTATGTTACAGAGCTCTTTCATGGAAATTAAGCAAATTAGGCAGTAACAGCTTTGGTTCTTCTTCTAAGGACATGAAAGACACCAACCGGTGCAGTGTAGAAGCCAGTAGTGGCTAAGGCAAAAAACTGTCTGCAGCAGCTTCTCTCTTTCCTGGGAACACAAACAAACAGACAAGAACTGTGATTTGATCAACTCCAGAAAGTAACACATTGAAACCAGATGCAGACTTCAGTGTTCAAGCTGAAAAGCAAAGCTTGATGTTCCAGAGCACTTTCATGGAGACTTAGTCATCTAGGCAATACCAGCTTTGGTTCTGCTCTATAGACATGAGAAACATCAAGCGGTAGAGTGTCAAAGGAAAGTTTTCTGTTCCATGGCTCTTTCATGGAAATCAAGCCAAATAGGAAGTAACCACCTTTATTCTTGGTGTGGTGACAAGGAAAACACATCCATGTGCAAAGTGTAACCCGGTACTGCAAAAGGCAAGTAAGTGTGTGCAGCAGCTTCTCTGCTTCCTGGGAACACAACCAAACAGACAAGAATTGTGTTTTGATCAACTCCAGAAAGCACGACATAGAAACAAAAAGCAGAGATCACTGTTCACTGGGAAAAGCCAAGCTTTATGTTACAGAGCTCTTTCATGGAAATGAAGCAAATTAGGCAGTAACAGCTTTGGTTCTTCTTCTAAGGACATGAAAGACACCAACCGGTGCAGTGTAGAAGCCAGTAGTGGCTAAGGCAAAAAACTGTCTGCAGCAGCTTCTCTCTTTCCTGGGAACACAAACAAACAGACAAGAACTGTGATTTGATCAACTCCAGAAAGTAACACATTGAAACCAGATGCAGACTTCAGTGTTCAAGCTGAAAAGCAAAGCTTGATGTTCCAGAGCACTTTCATGGAGACTTAGTCATCTAGGCAATACCAGCTTTGGTTCTGCTCTATAGACATGAGAAACATCAAGCGGTAGAGTGTCAAAGGAAAGTTTTCTGTTCCATGGCTCTTTCATGGAAATCAAGCCAAATAGGAAGTAACCACCTTTATTCTTGGTGTGGTGACAAGGAAAACACATCCATGTGCAAAGTGTAACCCGGTACTGCAAAAGGCAAGTAAGTGTGTGCAGCAGCTTCTCTGCTTCCTGGGAACACAACCAAACAGACAAGAATTGTGTTTTGATCAACTCCAGAAAGCACGACATAGAAACAAAAAGCAGAGATCACTGTTCACTGGGAAAAGCAAAGCTTTATGTTACAGAGCTCTTTCATGGAAATTAAGCAAATTAGGCAGTAACAGCTTTGGTTCTTCTTCTAAGGACATGAAAGACACCAACTGGTGCAGTGTAGAAGCCAGTAGTGGCTAAGGCAAAAAACTGTCTGCAGCAGCTTCTCTCTTTCCTGGGAACACAAACCAACAGACAAGAACTGTGATTTGATCAACTCCAGAAAGTAACACATTGAAACCAAATGCAGACTTCAGTGTTCAAGCTGAAAAGCAAAGCTTGATGTTACAGAGCACTTTCATGGAGACTTAGTCATCTAGGCAATACCAGCTTTGGTTCTGCTCTATAGACATGAGAAACATCAAGCGGTAGAGTGTCAAAGGAAAGGTTTCTGTTCCATGGCTCTTTCATGGAAATCAAGCCAAATAGGAAGTAACCACCTTTATTCTTGGTGTGGTGACAAGGAAAACACATCCATGTGCAAAGTGTAACCCGGTACTGCAAAAGGCAAGTAAGTGTTTGCAGCAGCTTCTCTGCTTCCTGGGAACACAACCAAACAGACAAGAATTGTGTTTTGATCAACTCCAGAAAGCACGACATAGAAACAAAAAGCAGAGATCACTGTTCACTGGGAAAAGCAAAGCTTTATGTTACAGAGCTCTTTCATGGAAATTAAGCAAATTAGGCAGTAACAGCTTTGGTTCTTCTTCTAAGGACATGAAAGACACCAACCGGTGCAGTGTAGAAGCTAGTAGTGGCTAAGGCAAAAAACTGTCTGCAGCAGCTTCTCTCTTTCCTGGGAACACAAACAAACAGACAAGAACTGTGATTTGATCAACTCCAGAAAGTAACACATTGAAACCAAATGCAGACTTCAGTGTTCAAGCTGAAAAGAAAAGCTTGATGTTACAGAGCACATTCATGGAGACTTAGTCATCTAGGCAATACCAGCTTTGGTTCTGCTCTATAGACATGAGAAACATCAAGCGGTAGAGTGTCAAAGGAAAGTTTTCTGTTCTATGGCTCTTTCATGAAAATCAAGCCAAATAGGAAGTAACCACCTTTATTCTTGGTGTGGTGACAAGGAAAACACATCCATGTGCAAAGTGTAACCCGGTACTGCAAAAGGCAAATAAGTGTGTGCAGCAGCTTCTCTGCTTCCTGGGAACACAACCAAACAGACAAGAATTGTGTTTTGATCAACTCCAGAAAGCACGACATAGAAACAAAAAGCAGAGATCACTGTTCACTGGGAAAAGCAAAGCTTTATGTTACAGAGCTCTTTCATGGAAATTAAGCAAATTAGGCAGTAACAGCTTTGGTTCTTCTTCTAAGGACATGAAAGACACCAACCGGTGCAGTGTAGAAGCCAGTAGTGGCTAAGGCAAAAAACTGTCTGCAGCAGCTTCTCTCTTTCCTGGGAACACAAACAAACAGACAAGAACTGTGATTTGATCAACTCCAGAAAGTAACACATTGAAACCAAATGCAGACTTCAGTGTTCAAGCTGAAAAGAAAAGCTTGATGTTCCAGAGCACATTCATGGAGACTTAGTCATCTAGGCAATACCAGCTTTGGTTCTGCTCTATAGACATGAGAAACATCAAGCGGTAGAGTGTCAAAGGAAAGTTTTCTGTTCCATGGCTCTTTCATGAAAATCAAGCCAAATAGGAAGTAACCACCTTTATTCTTGGTGTGGTGACAAGGAAAACACATCCATGTGCAAAGTGTAACCCGGTACTGCAAAAGGCAAATAAGTGTGTGCAGCAGCTTCTCTGCTTCCTGGGAACACAACCAAACAGACAAGAATTGTGTTTTGATCAACTCCAGAAAGCACGACATAGAAACAAAAAGCAGAGATCACTGTTCACTGGGAAAAGCAAAGCTTTATGTTACAGAGCTCTTTCATGGAAATTAAGCAAATTAGGCAGTAACAGCTTTGGTTCTTCTTCTAAGGACATGAAAGACACCAACCGGTGCAGTGTAGAAGCCAGTAGTGGCTAAGGCAAAAAACTGTCTGCAGCAGCTTCTCTCTTTCCTGGGAACACAAGCAAACAGACAAGAACTGTGATTTGATCAACTCCAGAAAGTAACACATTGAAACCAAATGCAGACTTCAGTGTTCAAGCTGAAAAGCAAAGCTTGATGTTACAGAGCACTTTCATGGAGACTTAGTCATCTAGGCAATACTGTTACATCCCCCTGGGGAAATGGTTTCTTCTCCCTCAGGGACCCCTGGAACTCCTGTCATGTAGTCTGACCCTTCCTTCCCCTTCTGACCCCATTGGCTGTGTGCCAGCTAGCCCCTCCCTCAGAGACCCTAAGATAAAGGGTCCCCTGCCCCCCGGGAGCTCTCTCTCTCCCGGGACATCAACCTGGAATAAAGGACTTGCAGCTAAAAGGGTAAGAGAGCCTCTTTTGAATCCTTGTCCTGTCTTTCTTGATATAATCCTGTTAGGCCTGAGAAGGGCTGAGCTAGCTGAGACCCTTGGAGGGATACAGGTTTGTGTCAGTTGGCCCCCAAAGTGGGTTTAGTTCTAGAAACCCATGCGGAGCTGGAGACCTTTCATAGTCTTGAAAGCTCTTTGGGAAGTTCAACTACCCTAGGCACTTTGGCCACATTTTGTGGCTATAGGTGGGTAGGGATAAGCTCGTAGCTTGTGGTTGCCCAGTCACGAGTGAGCTAAAGACAGGACCTTCAGTTGCCTCTGACTCAGCATATGATACCACGGACCAGGTAAAGTCCTCCGTTTGATCGGTACCGCAAACTGGGAGGGCGGAATTTTACCTTTGCTAGTAGCAGCGGGTGGGTTTTAGGACCCTGCTGCGGCGATTTTTTTTTCTTTTTTTTTTTTCTTTCGTTTCTGATTGCCGCAGCCCGCGGACCCGTGGGGCGGCTCCGCACAAGGAGCCCTGCTTTTTGGGGAAACCCCGGCCCGGGCACGTATCCCATCGGCCAAGCATGGCTGCGGGGACCCCCCCGGTGCCACCGGGGCTGGAGAAACGGCGCGGACGCGTGACCGCAGCCCCGGAGTTTTCCCCGCCTGTTCTCTCTGGTTATAGGAGACACAGGAGTTACATACAGCTGACTTTAGCAGCTGGAGGCTGGATTTTGAGCTAATAGCTTTCAATAATATCGAATCATGGGCATGCAGCTATCAGCTCCTCAAAAGAGTATATTAAAACAACTCCAGGACCTTTTAATTAACGTTAAAATTTCCAAAAGGCTGCAAAAACGTTTTGTTCGCTGGTTAGAACATGAATTTACTGAAGCTGAATTACTGCAGATAGATACTGTTTCATTTTGGGATTACGTGGGTACGGTAATCACAGATAAAGTCCAAAATAATGATCACGCCGTTTCTGTATTTATCCCAATATTTTTGCAAGCTCGTAACCATCTGTTAGAGTTAAACAAACCCAGCCAGGAGAAAAAACTTACCCCATGTAATCCCCCCTCTGATCCACCTTTATACCCGGGTTTACCTTTGTCCCGGGATCCTTTTAACAAAGCCAGTTTCTCTCCTCAGGATCACGGCGGGGGGGCAGGGGCGGCCCGGGACTTCTGCGAGGCGGCAGGGTCCCTTAGGGACCCCCTCCACGTGGCTGATAACAATGGCGGCTGCCATGTGCCCCGACCCTCCCCCCACGACCCCTTCCCCTCCCAACCCCCTCCCTCTGCCCCCGCCCCCATCCCATACCCCTGTGCCAACCCCTGCTGGCCTCCGGCAGCCCCACCCCACCCCTCCTCCCCATGCCTCCTTCCCGGCTGCTGCGGCGGCTCAGGGGGGGCCGGCTCCTCCTCCTCCTGCCTCCCCGGCAGCAGGGAGAGGGCCGCCCCCCACACCCTGCACGGCCACAGCGGGGGGTATGATTGCCACACGGCGGGGGGAGGGGGACAGCCTGGGCTGCCCAGCCAGCACGGACAGAGCACGCTTTTCCTTCCCCACCCACAAGGGACTGATAACACTGTAACCCCGGTATCCCCAGACACGGGGGGTCCGGCAGCAGCTTCCAGACCCTTGGCGAATGCAGATGAACCCATTTTCTCTGTAGCTCCAGTAGCATATGTAGGCAAAAGGCAGGGTTCTCGGCAATACCAGCCACTCTCCTACCAAGACAAGAAAGAACTATGTAAAGTACAACGTGAGTTTGGCAGGGACACCCCCATCTTTAAAGGGATGTTTAGAGCCACATTTGATTCTAATGAAATGGTCCCTAATGATATTAAGGACTTATTCAGGTGTCTGTTATCTCCCTCAGAGTATGATCTGTGGGACAATATGTGGAAAAGAGCTTTAAGAACACTTTTACAGGAGATTCAGCAAAACCCTAATATGGCTAAAGACACTGAGAATAATGATGTTACATTTGAACATCTGTGTGGTGAGGGTGCATGGGCTTGCCCTGAAAAACAAACCCGAGTATTATCCAAACAAATTTTACTTAGGATTAGCAATGTTGCAGAGAAAATGTTTTATCAGCTACCATCAAGGGAAGGGAAAGGAAGTTATGTTAATGTTAAACAATTTCCTACGGAGAATTTCTTACAGTTTGTTGATCGTCTGAGGACACAGGTGGAACACCAAATACCAGATCCCGTGGTGCAGGCAGAGCTGATCAAAGAGATGGCTCAAAGAAATGCTAATGAGACCTGTCGTAGAATTATCCTCACTTTACCCTTGGACCCACCACCTACTCTGTCCCAGATGATAGAAGCTTGTTCCAGACGGGCAGAATTGTTCTGCACAACTGAAAGACACCCTGGAACAACACACCCACAGCATACAGCCCCTGCTGGACCACACCCCAGCAGGCAGCAGATGCCACCAGACCAGCTGCAGCGCATCATCTGCCTCCGCTGCAAGAAACCAGGACACTTCGCCAGATCCTGCCCTCAGACCCAGAAGCAGAAGAAATCCAACAAACAAAAAAACTGAATTCACAGCGCGTGCCCGCGGTTGATACTACAACGCGCAAAGATATAAATGTAGCAGGACTCACATTGGCAAAAGCTTCTCTCTTAAAGAAAAAGGGGGGGGAGGGCAGGTCACGGGGTGTGGGGGTGCAGAAAAATGTAAATGTTAAATGCTCAACTAACAAGGTTTGGCAGCCACTTGGCCGTTTTAGACTTGTAACTACCAAAGGTTTCCATTTCAGATCTACTGAGTGGATGGTTATAACAGTTGACCTGTCTAACATCTCACAGGACCTGACGGTTTACCACGTGGGATTGGACAGTGAGTATTTTGTTATTGGGGACACAGCACACACACCCTTGGAAATTGAGATAGCTCCCATGACCATAAAGGGAAAAATAATAGGCCTCATGTTGTTGGCTCGTTGTTTGCACCCACCCTTTTATCTGATAGCGGGGCAGATTCTTGCCCAAGCCATTCCGGTTCCAGCAGAGATCACAGCAGACGGTAAATCACCAGAGGTCTACTGGACAGAGGTGGTGGGGGAACCTAAACCCTCTATGATGTGCAACATTACTTGTGGATCAGAGCGCCTCCAAGTGGCGGGAGTACTCGACACCGGAGCTCAGGTCACCGTATTGCCACAAAGCATGTGGCCTTCAAATTGGGAATTAGAGCCGGTGGCAGGCAAACTTCAGGGCATAGGAGGAATCTCAATGGCAAGGATTTCGAAAAACGTGGTGCAAATTGAGGGACCTGATGGAAAGGTGGCGAATGTCCGTCCTTTCGTAGCAGATTATAACGCCCCACTGTGGGGGAGGGACACCATGTCTCAGTGGGGAGTCCGATTGGTCATTCCTAAAACACCCCAGGATTTTTGCAAGTAGCCACTGTGGAGCGCCCTACCCAGAAGTTAAAGTGGTTAGAAAACAACCCCAGATGGGTAGCACAGTGGCCTTTGAGTAAAGAAAAGCTCAAGGCGCTGGAAAAACTCGTGGAAGAGCAATTGGCTCAGGGACACATTGTGGAGACAACTAGCCCCTGGAATTTCCCGATCTTTGTGATAAAGAAACCGGGAAAGGATAAGTGGAGGTTGCTCCATGATCTAAGAGAAATTAACAAAATAGTAGAAGACATGGGACCCCTCCAACCAGGGATGCCCACTCCAACAATGCTCCCCCGAGATTGGAAATTGGCTGTCTTAGACATCAAGGACTGTTTTTTCCAAATTCCATTGCACCCTGAAGATGCCCCTAGGTTTGCCTTCTCAGTTCCCACTGTCAATAGACAGGCCCCAATGAAGCGTTATCACTGGAGGGTCCTTCCCCAGGGTCTCAAATCGAGTCCTTTTATATGCCAACAATATGTAGCCTCATTACTGTCTCCAATACGCGCACAGAGAAAAGAAGCCATCATCCTTCACTACATGGATGATGTGCTAGTGTGTGGCCCCAATGACTCTATACTCCAACACACGCTTGACCTAGTGGTTAAAGTTTTAACCTCTGCTGGATTTCAATTACAGGAGGACAAGGTTCAAAGGATGCCACCTTGGAAATACCTGGGCTTGCAAATCAGTGCAAGGACTGTTGTTCCACAGAGCTTAGAAATTGGTTGCAATCCAAAAACTCTAGCAGATCTCCACTCCCTGTGTGGGTCCTTGAATTGGGTAAGACCCTGGCTAGGCCTCACAAATCAAGATCTAGAACCCCTCTTCAATTTATTGAAGGGGGAGAAGGAGCTGACGTCTCCCAGGGAGCTGACCCCAGAGGCGAAGACAGCAATCGAAAAGGTACAAAAAGCCTTGTCAGAGAGACAGGCTCACCGGTGTGAGCCAAAGGTGCCTTTCCAGTTTATTGTTCTAGGAAAACTGCCACACCTGCATGGCTTGATCTTTCAGTGGATCGAGGAAGAGAGAGATTCACTGTTGATAATAGAGTGGGTTTTCCTCTCCCACCAAAGATCCAAGACCATCACAGAGCCACAGGAGCTGATAGCACAGCTGATTCGGAAGGCCAGGGTAAGATTGTGTGAATTGGCAGGTTGTGACTTTGCATGCATTCACCTCCCGGTCAGACTTTCAGAGGAGGGAAAGAACTCTCCTGAGAGATTGACCAAAGAGATGTTTGAGCATTTGCTGCAGAGCAATGCCAGTCTCCAACTATCTCTGGACAGCTACAGGGGACAAATATCAGTCCATGCCCCGTCCCACAAGTTGTTCAATGAGGAATTCCACCTTATTCCTCATGAGAAAAGGAGTCGGAGACCACTCAAAGCTCTCACAGTCTTCACAGACGCATCGGGTACTTCAAACAAGTCCGTCGTGACTTGGAGGAACCCACGGACTCAGCATTGGGAAGCTGATGTTGAGTTTGTGGAGGGATCCCCCCAAGTGGCTGAACTGGCCGCAGTGGTAAGAGCTTTTGAGAAGTTCTCAGAACCAATCAATTTGGTGACTGACTCTGCATATGTGGCGGGAGTAGTGTCCAGAGCGGAGCAGGCTGTGCTCAAAGAAATAGAGAATGAACATCTCTTCAGGTTGCTTTCAAAGCTAATCTATTTGGTTTCTCATCGACAGCACCCGTTTTACGTGATGCATGTGAGGTCACACACTGATTTGCCAGGTGAGATCGCAGAGGGGAATCGCCAGGCAGACTGCCTTGCTGCCCCAGTTGAAAAGGCACATCTCCCTGATGTCTTCCAGCAGGCAAAACTGAGTCACCAACATTACCATCAAAATGTGCCAGCCCTGATCCGACAATTCCAACTAACACGGAGCCAGGCTCGAGCCATTGTAGGTACCTGTCCGAACTGCCAGCTCCAGGTCATGCCATCGATGGGCATGGGGGTGAACCCCAGGGGCCTGGGCAGCTGTGAGGTATGGCAAACAGACATCACACACATTCCTAGTTTTGGTCGCCTCAAATATGTTCATGTGAGCATTGACACATATTCAGGTGCAGTGTATGCCTCTGCACACGCAGGAGAAAAATCCATACATGCCAAGCAACACCTAGTGCAAGCCTTTGCAGTGTTGGGAATTCCAAAAACAATCAAAACTGATAACGGCCCAGGGTATGTGTCCAAGGAGTTCCTAGAATTTGTCCAGCAGTGGGGAGTGGAGCATAAAACTGGCATCCCTCACTCCCCCACAGGTCAAGCTGTGATCGAGCATGCACACCAGACGCTCAAACAGGTTCTGGCTAGGCAGAACTGCTCGGCTTCGTGGATGACACCACAGCAGAAGCTCTGCAAAGCCATGTTCACCATCAATTTTCTAAACTGTTCATTTGAAAACATGAGTCCACCTGTGGTACGTCATTTTAACAGTGGTGATCAGTTTAAATTGTCTCAGCGTCCACCGGTTTTGATTAGGGATCCTGAAACTTGGGAAACCAGAGGTCCCTATGAGCTTGTGACCTGGGGTCGTGGCTATGCATGTGTGGCTACTCCCTCAGGCCCTCGGTGGATTCCCCAGAAGTGGGTGAAACCTTTTGTCCCCAAAAATCCAGCTCCAGCAGACGGGGACGAGAAGCAAGTGACTGATGCTTCGAAGAGAAGACGCCGCCGGATGGAAGAGAAAGATCCTCCTTAGAGGTGGATTCCTTCTGGCAGAAACAGGAACTTTTAACATGTTTTAAAAATGTTTATTTTTCCCTTCCAGAGAAAACCTACCTCCCACTCAACCCTATGATGAACCCCATCCAAGTTGTCATCCTGCTAATGCTGAACAGTCTGGCAGCTGCATGGATCATCCCTCAGCCACGTCAGAACGTCTGGGTAACCCTGGCACAGACACTTCAGCAAGAAAACATATGTTTGTCCACTGCAGCAGCTAAGAATCCTATGTCTACCTGTCTGGTAGGAATTCCTTTGCAGGCTGGAGAATTTCCAGCAGGCTTGGACAAATACAGGTCCAACGAAATTCCAGAGGCACACACTCCACAACCACACCAAGATCAGCAAAAGCAAGGTGTGTTCACCATGAACCCCTTAGCGGAATGGGTGCGGGGTTTGCCCAGGGTAGCTCATGAACCCCAGGAGTTAGAACTATTGGGTTCCTCCCCTGCCACATACTGCATCCATTTCTCTGTCATCCCAAAACCCTCTAGCACTGACGAGTACCACCTTATAAGGCAGTTCCGGGGAGAATTTACTGCAAAGAGGTGGTGTCATAATATAAGCCACATTGCATCAGACAACCCATCCCACTCCAAACCCAGAAGCCTCCCTAGAGGATTGTTCTTGGTTTGTGGGGATCGGGCATGGGCAGGAATTCCATCCCGGCTTTTCGGAGGGCCATGTACCATAGGGCGATTGTCCGTGTTGACACCCAACCAAACTTTAATTCGTGAATGGACACACAAAAACAAATCGGCTGACAAAATTCAAAAAAGGAGTGCTGACATTTTGGACCCAAATTGTAATTCAGACATTTTTCATTGGGCAAAGTCAAAAAGAGTTGCTGTATCCCTGTTTCTTCCGTGGGTAGCAGCAACCAAAGCTCTAGGTGAATTGGGCCACCTAGAGTGCTGGGTGGTCAAGCAGGCTAATTTAACATCTATCGCCATCAGCTCCCTCCTAGAAGACGAGGAGATTACCAGACAGGCCACGATCCAGAACCGTGCCGCTATCGATTATCTCTTGCTATTACATGGACATGAATGCCAGGAATTTGAAGGACTCTGTTGCATGAATTTGTCCTCAAAGGCTCCAAACATCCATGCTGCCCTCCGAAGCATGAACAACATGATTGGACAAGTGAAGCAAGAATCAGAAGATTGGATCAAGGAACTGTTCAAGGGCTGGGGACTCACTGGGTGGTGGACTTCTGTAGTCAAAACAATTTTGTTACTTTTTGTTATCCTTTTCCTTGTAACCATAGCATTCGGAATCCTACGCTGTTTGATTTTCAAGGCTATTAATGGCCTCATATCTTCTACCTCAGAAGTCAACCATATAGAGTTGGCAAATCTAAAGCGGTCCGGTCTCCCTACCAACCATAAGTGGTGGGAAACCCACACTCCGTGTTAAACAGAATGTGAGAACTTCTCTCTGTATCTTTTTAAACAAAAAAAGGAGGAGATGTTACATCCCCCTGGGGAAATGGTTTCTTCTCCCTCAGGGACCCCTGGAACTCCTGTCATGTAGTCTGACCCTTCCTTCCCCTTCTGACCCCATTGGCTGTGTGCCAGCTAGCCCCTCCCTCAGAGACCCTAAGATAAAGGGTCCCCTGCCCCCCGGGAGCTCTCTCTCTCCCGGGACATCAACCTGGAATAAAGGACTTGCAGCTAAAAGGGTAAGAGAGCCTCTTTTGAATCCTTGTCCTGTCTTTCTTGATATAATCCTGTTAGGCCTGAGAAGGGCTGAGCTAGCTGAGACCCTTGGAGGGATACAGGTTTGTGTCACAATACCAGCTTTGGTTCTGCTCTATAGACATGAGAAACATCAAGCGGTAGAGTGTCAAAGGAAAGTTTTCTGTTCCATGGCTCTTTCATGGAAATCAAGCCAAATAGGAAGTAACCACCTTTATTCTTGGTGTGGTGACAAGGAAAACACATCCATGTGCAAAGTGTAACCCGGTACTGCAAAAGGCAAGTAAGTGTGTGCAGCAGCTTCTCTGCTTCCTGGGAACACAACCAAACAGACAAGAATTGTGTTTTGATCAACTCCAGAAAGCACGACATAGAAACAAAAAGCAGAGATCACTGTTCACTGGGAAAAGCAAAGCTTTATGTTACAGAGCTCTTTCATGGAAATTAAGCAAATTAGGCAGTAACAGCTTTGGTTCTTCTTCTAAGGACATGAAAGACACCAACCGGTGCAGTGTAGAAGCTAGTAGTGGCTAAGGCAAAAAACTGTCTGCAGCAGCTTCTCTCTTTCCTGGGAACACAAACAAACAGACAAGAACTGTGATTTGATCAACTCCAGAAAGTAACACATTGAAACCAAATGCAGACTTCAGTGTTCAAGCTGAAAAGAAAAGCTTGATGTTCCAGAGCACATTCATGGAGACTTAGTCATCTAGGCAATACCAGCTTTGGTTCTGCTCTATAGACATGAGAAACATCAAGCGGTAGAGTGTCAAAGGAAAGGTTTCTGTTCCATGGCTCTTTCATGAAAATCAAGCCAAATAGGAAGTAACCACCTTTATTCTTGGTGTGGTGACAAGGAAAACACATCCATGTGCAAAGTGTAACCCGGTACTGCAAAAGGCAAATAAGTGTGTGCAGCAGCTTCTCTGCTTCCTGGGAACACAACCAAACAGACAAGAATTGTGTTTTGATCAACTCCAGAAAGCACGACATAGAAACAAAAAGCAGAGATCACTGTTCACTGGGAAAAGCAAAGCTTTATGTTACAGAGCTCTTTCATGGAAATTAAGCAAATTAGGCAGTAACAGCTTTGGTTCTTCTTCTAAGGACATGAAAGACACCAACCGGTGCAGTGTAGAAGCCAGTAGTGGCTAAGGCAAAAAACTGTCTGCAGCAGCTTCTCTCTTTCCTGGGAACACAAACCAACAGACAAGAACTGTGATTTGATCAACTCCAGAAAGTAACACATTGAAACCAAATGCAGACTTCAGTGTTCAAGCTGAAAAGCAAAGCTTGATGTTACAGAGCACTTTCATGGAGACTTAGTCATCTAGGCAATACCAGCTTTGGTTCTGCTCTATAGACATGAGAAACATCAAGCGGTAGAGTGTCAAAGGAAAGTTTTCTGTTCCATGGCTCTTTCATGGAAATCAAGCCAAATAGGAAGTAACCCCCTTTATTCTTGGTGTGGTGACAAGGAAAACACATCCATGTGCAAAGTGTAACCCGGTACTGCAAAAGGCAAGTAAGTGTGTGCAGCAGCTTCTCTGCTTCCTGGGAACACAACCAAACAGACAAGAATTGTGTTTTGATCAACTCCAGAAAGCACGACATAGAAACAAAAAGCAGAGATCACTGTTCACTGGGAAAAGCAAAGCTTTATGTTACAGAGCTCTTTCATGGAAATTAAGCAAATTAGGCAGTAACAGCTTTGGTTCTTCTTCTAAGGACATGAAAGACACCAACTGGTGCAGTGTAGAAGCCAGTAGTGGCTAAGGCAAAAAACTGTCTGCAGCAGCTTCTCTCTTTCCTGGGAACACAAACCAACAGACAAGAACTGTGATTTGATCAACTCCAGAAAGTAACACATTGAAACCAAATGCAGACTTCAGTGTTCAAGCTGAAAAGCAAAGCTTGATGTTACAGAGCACTTTCATGGAGACTTAGTCATCTAGGCAATACCAGCTTTGGTTCTGCTCTATAGACATGAGAAACATCAAGCGGTAGAGTGTCAAAAAAAAGTTTTCTGTTCCATGGCTCTTTCATGGAACTCAAGCCAAATAGGAAGTAACCACCTTTATTCTTGGTGTGGTGACAAGGAAAACACATCCATGTGCAAAGTGTAACCCGGTACTGCAAAAGGCAAGTAAGTGTGTGCAGCAGCTTCTCTGCTTCCTGGGAACACAACCAAACAGACAAGAATTGTGTTTTGATCAACTCCAGAAAGCACGACATAGAAACAAAAAGCAGAGATCACTGTTCACTGGGAAAAGCAAAGCTTTATGTTACAGAGCTCTTTCATGGAAATTAAGCAAATTAGGCAGTAACAGCTTTGGTTCTTCTTCTAAGGACATGAAAGACACCAACCGGTGCAGTGTAGAAGCTAGTAGTGGCTAAGGCAAAAAACTGTCTGCAGCAGCTTCTCTCTTTCCTGGGAACACAAACAAACAGACAAGAACTGTGATTTGATCAACTCCAGAAAGTAACACATTGAAACCAAATGCAGACTTCAGTGTTCAAGCTGAAAAGCAAAGCTTGATGTTCCAGAGCACATTCATGGAGACTTAGTCATCTAGGCAATACCAGCTTTGGTTCTGCTCTATAGACATGAGAAACATCAAGCGGTAGAGTGTCAAAGGAAAGTTTTCTGTTCCATGGCTCTTTCATGAAAATCAAGCCAAATAGGAAGTAACCACCTTTATTCTTGGTGTGGTGACAAGGAAAACACATCCATGTGCAAAGTGTAACCCGGTACTGCAAAAGGCAAATAAGTGTGTGCAGCAGCTTCTCTGCTTCCTGGGAACACAACCAAACAGACAAGAATTGTGTTTTGATCAACTCCAGAAAGCACGACATAGAAACAAAAAGCAGAGATCACTGTTCACTGGGAAAAGCAAAGCTTTATGTTACAGAGCTCTTTCATGGAAATTAAGCAAATTAGGCAGTAACAGCTTTGGTTCTTCTTCTAAGGACATGAAAGACACCAACCGGTGCAGTGTAGAAGCCAGTAGTGGCTAAGGCAAAAAACTGTCTGCAGCAGCTTCTCTCTTTCCTGGGAACACAAACAAACAGACAAGAACTGTGATTTGATCAACTCCAGAAAGTAACACATTGAAACCAAATGCAGACTTCAGTGTTCAAGCTGAAAAGCAAAGCTTGATGTTACAGAGCACTTTCATGGAGACTTAGTCATCTAGGCAATACCAGCTTTGGTTCTGCTCTATAGACATGAGAAACATCAAGCAGTAGAGTGTCAAAGGAAAGGTTTCTGTTCCATGGCTCTTTCATGGAAATCAAGCCAAATAGGAAGTAACCACCTTTATTCTTGGTGTGGTGACAAGGAAAACACATCCATGTGCAAAGTGTAACCCGGTACTGCAAAAGGCAAGTAAGTGTGTGCAGCAGCTTCTCTGCTTCCTGGGAACACAACCAAACAGACAAGAATTGTGTTTTGATCAACTCCAGAAAGCACGACATAGAAACAAAAAGCAGAGATCACTGTTCACTGGGAAAAGCAAAGCTTTATGTTACAGAGCTCTTTCATGGAAATTAAGCAAATTAGGCAGTAACAGCTTTGGTTCTTCTTCTAAGGACATGAAAGACACCAACTGGTGCAGTGTAGAAGCCAGTAGTGGCTAAGGCAAAAAACTGTCTGCAGCAGCTTCTCTCTTTCCTGGGAACACAAACCAACAGACAAGAACTGTGATTTGATCAACTCCAGAAAGTAACACATTGAAACCAAATGCAGACTTCAGTGTTCAAGCTGAAAAGCAAAGCTTGATGTTCCAGAGCACTTTCATGGAGACTTAGTCATCTAGGCAATACCAGCTTTGGTTCTGCTCTATAGACATGAGAAACATCAAGCGGTAGAGTGTCAAAAAAAAGTTTTCTGTTCCATGGCTCTTTCATGGAACTCAAGCCAAATAGGAAGTAACCACCTTTATTCTTGGTGTGGTGACAAGGAAAACACATCCATGTGCAAAGTGTAACCCGGTACTGCAAAAGGCAAGTAAGTGTGTGCAGCAGCTTCTCTGCTTCCTGGGAACACAACCAAACAGACAAGAATTGTGTTTTGATCAACTCCAGAAAGCACGACATAGAAACAAAAAGCAGAGATCACTGTTCACTGGGAAAAGCAAAGCTTTATGTTACAGAGCTCTTTCATGGAAATTAAGCAAATTAGGCAGTAACAACTTTGGTTCTTCTTCTAAGGACATGAAAGACACCAACCGGTGCAGTGTAGAAGCTAGTAGTGGCTAAGGCAAAAAACTGTCTGCAGCAGCTTCTCTCTTTCCTGGGAACACAAACAAACAGACAAGAACTGTGATTTGATCAACTCCAGAAAGTAACACATTGAAACCAAATGCAGACTTCAGTGTTCAAGCTGAAAAGAAAAGCTTGATGTTCCAGAGCACATTCATGGAGACTTAGTCATCTAGGCAATACCAGCTTTGGTTCTGCTCTATAGACATGAGAAACATCAAGCGGTAGAGTGTCAAAGGAAAGTTTTCTGTTCCATGGCTCTTTCATGAAAATCAAGCCAAATAGGAAGTAACCACCTTTATTCTTGGTGTGGTGACAAGGAAAACACATCCATGTGCAAAGTGTAACCCGGTACTGCAAAAGGCAAATAAGTGTGTGCAGCAGCTTCTCTGCTTCCTGGGAACACAACCAAACAGACAAGAATTGTGTTTTGATCAACTCCAGAAAGCACGACATAGAAACAAAAAGCAGAGATCACTGTTCACTGGGAAAAGCAAAGCTTTATGTTACAGAGCTCTTTCATGGAAATTAAGCAAATTAGGCAGTAACAGCTTTGGTTCTTCTTCTAAGGACATGAAAGACACCAACCGGTGCAGTGTAGAAGCCAGTAGTGGCTAAGGCAAAAAACTGTCTGCAGCAGCTTCTCTCTTTCCTGGGAACACAAACAAACAGACAAGAACTGTGATTTGATCAACTCCAGAAAGTAACACATTGAAACCAAATGCAGACTTCAGTGTTCAAGCTGAAAAGAAAAGCTTGATGTTACAGAGCACTTTCATGGAGACTTAGTCATCTAGGCAATACCAGCTTTGGTTCTGCTCTATAGACATGAGAAACATCAAGCGGTAGAGTGTCAAAGGAAAGTTTTCTGTTCCATGGCTCTTTCATGGAAATCAAGCCAAATAGGAAGTAACCACCTTTATTCTTGGTGTGGTGACAAGGAAAACACATCCATGTGCAAAGTGTAACCCGGTACTGCAAAAGGCAAGTAAGTGTGTGCAGCAGCTTCTCTGCTTCCTGGGAACACAACCAAACAGACAAGAATTGTGTTTTGATCAACTCCAGAAAGCACGACATAGAAACAAAAAGCAGAGATCACTGTTCACTGGGAAAAGCAAAGCTTTATGTTACAGAGCTCTTTCATGGAAATTAAGCAAATTAGGCAGTAACAGCTTTGGTTCTTCTTCTAAGGACATGAAAGACACCAACTGGTGCAGTGTAGAAGCCAGTAGTGGCTAAGGCAAAAAACTGTCTGCAGCAGCTTCTCTCTTTCCTGGGAACACAAACCAACAGACAAGAACTGTGATTTGATCAACTCCAGAAAGTAACACATTGAAACCAAATGCAGACTTCAGTGTTCAAGCTGAAAAGCAAAGCTTGATGTTACAGAGCACTTTCATGGAGACTTAGTCATCTAGGCAATACCAGCTTTGGTTCTGCACTATAGACATGAGAAACATCAAGCGGTAGAGTGTCAAAGGAAAGGTTTCTGTTCCATGGCTCTTTCATGGAAATCAAGCCAAATAGGAAGTAACCCCCTTTATTCTTGGTGTGGTGACAAGGAAAACACATCCATGTGCAAAGTGTAACCCGGTACTGCAAAAGGCAAGTAAGTGTGTGCAGCAGCTTCTCTGCTTCCTGGGAACACAACCAAACAGACAAGAATTGTGTTTTGATCAACTCCAGAAAGCACGACATAGAAACAAAAAGCAGAGATCACTGTTCACTGGGAAAAGCAAAGCTTTATGTTACAGAGCTCTTTCATGGAAATTAAGCAAATTAGGCAGTAACAGCTTTGGTTCTTCTTCTAAGGACATGAAAGACACCAACCGGTGCAGTGTAGAAGCCAGTAGTGGCTAAGGCAAAAAACTGTCTGCAGCAGCTTCTCTCTTTCCTGGGAACACAAACAAACAGACAAGAACTGTGATTTGATCAACTCCAGAAAGTAACACATTGAAACCAAATGCAGACTTCAGTGTTCAAGCTGAAAAGCAAAGCTTGATGTTCCAGAGCACTTTCATGGAGACTTAGTCATCTAGGCAATACCAGCTTTGGTTCTGCTCTATAGACATGAGAAACATCAAGCGGTAGAGTGTCAAAGGAAAGTTTTCTGTTCCATGGCTCTTTCATGGAAATCAAGCCAAATAGGAAGTAACCACCTTTATTCTTGGTGTGGTGACAAGGAAAACACATCCATGTGCAAAGTGTAACCCGGTACTGCAAAAGGCAAGTAAGTGTGTGCAGCAGCTTCTCTGCTTCCTGGGAACACAACCAAACAGACAAGAATTGTGTTTTGATCAACTCCAGAAAGCACGACATAGAAACAAAAAGCAGAGATCACTGTTCACTGGGAAAAGCAAAGCTTTATGTTACAGAGCTCTTTCATGGAAATTAAGCAAATTAGGCAGTAACAGCTTTGGTTCTTCTTCTAAGGACATGAAAGACACCAACTGGTGCAGTGTAGAAGCCAGTAGTGGCTAAGGCAAAAAACTGTCTGCAGCAGCTTCTCTCTTTCCTGGGAACACAAACCAACAGACAAGAACTGTGATTTGATCAACTCCAGAAAGTAACACATTGAAACCAAATGCAGACTTCAGTGTTCAAGCTGAAAAGCAAAGCTTGATGTTACAGAGCACTTTCATGGAGACTTAGTCATCTAGGCAATACCAGCTTTGGTTCTGCTCTATAGACATGAGAAACATCAAGCGGTAGAGTGTCAAAGGAAAGGTTTCTGTTCCATGGCTCTTTCATGGAAATCAAGCCAAATAGGAAGTAACCCCCTTTATTCTTGGTGTGGTGACAAGGAAAACACATCCATGTGCAAAGTGTAACCCGGTACTGCAAAAGGCAAGTAAGTGTGTGCAGCAGCTTCTCTGCTTCCTGGGAACACAACCAAACAGACAAGAATTGTGTTTTGATCAACTCCAGAAAGCACGACATAGAAACAAAAAGCAGAGATCACTGTTCACTGGGAAAAGCAAAGCTTTATGTTACAGAGCTCTTTCATGGAAATTAAGCAAATTAGGCAGTAACAGCTTTGGTTCTTCTTCTAAGGACATGAAAGACACCAACCGGTGCAGTGTAGAAGCCAGTAGTGGCTAAGGCAAAAAACTGTCTGCAGCAGCTTCTCTCTTTCCTGGGAACACAAACAAACAGACAAGAACTGTGATTTGATCAACTCCAGAAAGTAACACATTGAAACCAAATGCAGACTTCAGTGTTCAAGCTGAAAAGCAAAGCTTGATGTTCCAGAGCACTTTCATGGAGACTTAGTCATCTAGGCAATACCAGCTTTGGTTCTGCTCTATAGACATGAGAAACATCAAGCGGTAGAGTGTCAAAGGAAAGTTTTCTGTTCCATGGCTCTTTCATGGAAATCAAGCCAAATAGTAAGTAATCACCTTTATTCTTGGTGTGGTGACAAGGAAAACACATCCATGTGCAAAGTGTAACCCGGTACTGCAAAAGGCAAGTAAGTGTGTGCAGCAGCTTCTCTGCTTCCTGGGAACACAACCAAACAGACAAGAATTGTGTTTTGATCAACTCCAGAAAGCACGACATAGAAACAAAAAGCAGAGATCACTGTTCACTGGGAAAAGCAAAGCTTTATGTTACAGAGCTCTTTCATGGAAATTAAGCAAATTAGGCAGTAACAGCTTTGGTTCTTCTTCTAAGGACATGAAAGACACCAACCGGTGCAGTGTAGAAGCTAGTAGTGGCTAAGGCAAAAAACTGTCTGCAGCAGCTTCTCTCTTTCCTGGGAACACAAACAAACAGACAAGAACTGTGATTTGATCAACTCCAGAAAGTAACACATTGAAACCAAATGCAGACTTCAGTGTTCAAGCTGAAAAGAAAAGCTTGATGTTCCAGAGCACATTCATGGAGACTTAGTCATCTAGGCAATACCAGCTTTGGTTCTGCTCTATAGACATGAGAAACATCAAGCGGTAGAGTGTCAAAGGAAAGTTTTCTGTTCCATGGCTCTTTCATGAAAATCAAGCCAAATAGGAAGTAACCACCTTTATTCTTGGTGTGGTGACAAGGAAAACACATCCATGTGCAAAGTGTAACCCGGTACTGCAAAAGGCAAGTAAGTGTGTGCAGCAGCTTCTCTGCTTCCTGGGAACACAACCAAACAGACAAGAATTGTGTTTTGATCAACTCCAGAAAGCACGACATAGAAACAAAAAGCAGAGATCACTGTTCACTGGGAAAAGCAAAGCTTTATGTTACAGAGCTCTTTCATGGAAATTAAGCAAATTAGGCAGTAACAGCTTTGGTTCTTCTTCTAAGGACATGAAAGACACCAACCGGTGCAGTGTAGAAGCCAGTAGTGGCTAAGGCAAAAAACTGTCTGCAGCAGCTTCTCTCTTTCCTGGGAACACAAACCAACAGACAAGAACTGTGATTTGATCAACTCCAGAAAGTAACACATTGAAACCAAATGCAGACTTCAGTGTTCAAGCTGAAAAGCAAAGCTTGATGTTACAGAGCACTTTCATGGAGACTTAGTCATCTAGGCAATACCAGCTTTGGTTCTGCTCTATAGACATGAGAAACATCAAGCGGTAGAGTGTCAAAGGAAAGGTTTCTGTTCCATGGCTCTTTCATGGAAATCAAGCCAAATAGGAAGTAACCCCCTTTATTCTTGGTGTGGTGACAAGGAAAACACATCCATGTGCAAAGTGTAACCCGGTACTGCAAAAGGCAAGTAAGTGTGTGCAGCAGCTTCTCTGCTTCCTGGGAACACAACCAAACAGACAAGAATTGTGTTTTGATCAACTCCAGAAAGCACGACATAGAAACAAAAAGCAGAGATCACTGTTCACTGGGAAAAGCAAAGCTTTATGTTACAGAGCTCTTTCATGGAAATTAAGCAAATTAGGCAGTAACAGCTTTGGTTATTCTTCTAAGGACATGAAAGACACCAACCGGTGCAGTGTAGAAGCCAGTAGTGGCTAAGGCAAAAAACTGTCTGCAGCAGCTTCTCTCTTTCCTGGGAACACAAACAAACAGACAAGAACTGTGATTTGATCAACTCCAGAAAGTAACACATTGAAACCAAATGCAGACTTCAGTGTTCAAGCTGAAAAGAAAAGCTTGATGTTCCAGAGCACATTCATGGAGACTTAGTCATCTAGGCAATACCAGCTTTGGTTCTGCTCTATAGACATGAGAAACATCAAGCGGTAGAGTGTCAAAGGAAAGTTTTCTGTTCCATGGCTCTTTCATGAAAATCAAGCCAAATAGGAAGTAACCACCTTTATTCTTGGTGTGGTGACAAGGAAAACACATCCATGTGCAAAGTGTAACCCGGTACTGCAAAAGGCAAATAAGTGTGTGCAGCAGCTTCTCTGCTTCCTGGGAACACAACCAAACAGACAAGAATTGTGTTTTGATCAACTCCAGAAAGCACGACATAGAAACAAAAGCAGAGATCACTGTTCACTGGGAAAAGCAAAGCTTTATGTTACAGAGCTCTTTCATGGAAATTAAGCAAATTAGGCAGTAACAGCTTTGGTTCTTCTTCTAAGGACATGAAAGACACCAACTGGTGCAGTGTAGAAGCCAGTAGTGGCTAAGGCAAAAAACTGTCTGCAGCAGCTTCTCTCTTTCCTGGGAACACAAACAAACAGACAAGAACTGTGATTTGATCAACTCCAGAAAGTAACACATTGAAACCAAATGCAGACTTCAGTGTTCAAGCTGAAAAGCAAAGCTTGATGTTACAGAGCACTTTCATGGAGACTTAGTCATCTAGGCAATACCAGCTTTGGTTCTGCTCTATAGACATGAGAAACATCAAGCGGTAGAGTGTCAAAAAAAAGTTTTCTGTTCCATGGCTCTTTCATGGAACTCAAGCCAAATAGGAAGTAACCACCTTTATTCTTGGTGTGGTGACAAGGAAAACACATCCATGTGCAAAGTGTAACCCGGTACTGCAAAAGGCAAGTAAGTGTGTGCAGCAGCTTCTCTGCTTCCTGGGAACACAACCAAACAGACAAGAATTGTGTTTTGATCAACTCCAGAAAGCACGACATAGAAACAAAAAGCAGAGATCACTGTTAACTGGGAAAAGCAAAGCTTTATGTTACAGAGCTCTTTCATGGAAATTAAGCAAATTAGGCAGTAACAGCTTTGGTTCTTCTTCTAAGGACATGAAAGACACCAACCGGTGCAGTGTAGAAGCTAGTAGTGGCTAAGGCAAAAAACTGTCTGCAGCAGCTTCTCTCTTTCCTGGGAACACAAACAAACAGACAAGAACTGTGATTTGATCAACTCCAGAAAGTAACACATTGAAACCAAATGCAGACTTCAGTGTTCAAGCTGAAAAGAAAAGCTTGATGTTCCAGAGCACATTCATGGAGACTTAGTCATCTAGGCAATACCAGCTTTGGTTCTGCTCTATAGACATGAGAAACATCAAGCGGTAGAGTGTCAAAGGAAAGTTTTCTGTTCCATGGCTCTTTCATGAAACTCAAGCCAAATAGGAAGTAACCACCTTTATTCTTGGTGTGGTGACAAGGAAAACACATCCATGTGCAAAGTGTAACCCGGTACTGCAAAAGGCAAGTAAGTGTGTGCAGCAGCTTCTCTGCTTCCTGGGAACACAACCAAACAGACAAGAATTGTGTTTTGATCAACTCCAGAAAGCACGACATAGAAACAAAAAGCAGAGATCACTGTTCACTGGGAAAAGCAAAGCTTTATGTTACAGAGCTCTTTCATGGAAATTAAGCAAATTAGGCAGTAACAGCTTTGGTTCTTCTTCTAAGGACATGAAAGACACCAACTGGTGCAGTGTAGAAGCCAGTAGTGGCTAAGGCAAAAAACTGTCTGCAGCAGCTTCTCTCTTTCCTGGGAACACAAACCAACAGACAAGAACTGTGATTTGATCAACTCCAGAAAGTAACACATTGAAACCAAATGCAGACTTCAGTGTTCAAGCTGAAAAGCAAAGCTTGATGTTACAGAGCACTTTCATGGAGACTTAGTCATCTAGGCAATACCAGCTTTGGTTCTGCTCTATAGACATGAGAAACATCAAGCGGTAGAGTGTCAAAGGAAAGGTTTCTGTTCCATGGCTCTTTCATGGAAATCAAGCCAAATAGGAAGTAACCCCCTTTATTCTTGGTGTGGTGACAAGGAAAACACATCCATGTGCAAAGTGTAACCCGGTACTGCAAAAGGCAAGTAAGTGTGTGCAGCAGCTTCTCTGCTTCCTGGGAACACAACCAAACAGACAAGAATTGTGTTTTGATCAACTCCAGAAAGCACGACATAGAAACAAAAAGCAGAGATCACTGTTCACTGGGAAAAGCAAAGCTTTATGTTACAGAGCTCTTTCATGGAAATTAAGCAAATTAGGCAGTAACAGCTTTGGTTCTTCTTCTAAGGACATGAAAGACACCAACCGGTGCAGTGTAGAAGCCAGTAGTGGCTAAGGCAAAAAACTGTCTGCAGCAGCTTCTCTCTTTCCTGGGAACACAAACAAACAGACAAGAACTGTGATTTGATCAACTCCAGAAAGTAACACATTGAAACCAAATGCAGACTTCAGTGTTCAAGCTGAAAAGCAAAGCTTGATGTTACAGAGCACTTTCATGGAGACTTAGTCATCTAGGCAATACCAGCTTTGGTTCTGCTCTATAGACATGAGAAACATCAAGCGGTAGAGTGTCAAAGGAAAGGTTTCTGTTCCATGGCTCTTTCATGGAAATCAAGCCAAATAGGAAGTAACCACCTTTATTCTTGGTGTGGTGACAAGGAAAACACATCCATGTGCAAAGTGTAACCCGGTACTGCAAAAGGCAAGTAAGTGTGTGCAGCAGCTTCTCTGCTTCCTGGGAACACAACCAAACAGACAAGAATTGTGTTTTGATCAACTCCAGAAAGCACGACATAGAAACAAAAAGCAGAGATCACTGTTCACTGGGAAAAGCAAAGCTTTATGTTACAGAGCTCTTTCATGGAAATTAAGCAAATTAGGCAGTAACAGCTTTGGTTCTTCTTCTAAGGACATGAAAGACACCAACCGGTGCAGTGTAGAAGTCAGTAGTGGCTAAGGCAAAAAACTGTCTGCAGCAGCTTCTCTCTTTCCTGGGAACACAAACCAACAGACAAGAACTGTGATTTGATCAACTCCAGAAAGTAACACATTGAAACCAAATGCAGACTTCAGTGTTCAAGCTGAAAAGCAAAGCTTGATGTTACAGAGCACTTTCATGGAGACTTAGTCATCTAGGCAATACCAGCTTTGGTTCTGCTCTATAGACATGAGAAACATCAAGCGGTAGAGTGTCAAAGGAAAGTTTTCTGTTCCATGGCTCTTTCATGAAAATCAAGCCAAATAGGAAGTAACCACCTTTATTCTTGGTGTGGTGACAAGGAAAACACATCCATGTGCAAAGTGTAACCCGGTACTGCAAAAGGCAAGTAAGTGTGTGCAGCAGCTTCTCTGCTTCCTGGGAACACAACCAAACAGACAAGAATTGTGTTTTGATCAACTCCAGAAAGCACGACATAGAAACAAAAAGCAGAGATCACTGTTCACTGGGAAAAGCAAAGCTTTATGTTACAGAGCTCTTTCATGGAAATTAAGCAAATTAGGCAGTAACAGCTTTGGTTCTTCTTCTAAGGACATGAAAGACACCAACCGGTGCAGTGTAGAAGCCAGTAGTGGCTAAGGCAAAAAACTGTCTGCAGCAGCTTCTCTCTTTCCTGGGAACACAAACAAACAGACAAGAACTGTGATTTGATCAACTCCAGAAAGTAACACATTGAAACCAAATGCAGACTTCCGTGTTCAAGCTGAAAAGCAAAGCTTGATGTTACAGAGCACTTTCATGGAGACTTAGTCATCTAGGCAATACCAGCTTTGGTTCTGCTCTATAGACATGAGAAACATCAAGCGGTAGAGTGTCAAAGGAAAGGTTTCTGTTCCATGGCTCTTTCATGGAAATCAAGCCAAATAGGAAGTAACCACCTTTATTCTTGGTGTGGTGACAAGGAAAACACATCCATGTGCAAAGTGTAACCCGGTACTGCAAAAGGCAAGTAAGTGTGTGCAGCAGCTTCTCTGCTTCCTGGGAACACAACCAAACAGACAAGAATTGTGTTTTGATCAACTCCAGAAAGCACGACATAGAAACAAAAAGCAGAGATCACTGTTCACTGGGAAAAGCAAAGCTTTATGTTACAGAGCTCTTTCATGGAAATTAAGCAAATTAGGCAGTAACAGCTTTGGTTCTTCTTCTAAGGACATGAAAGACACCAACCGGTGCAGTGTAGAAGCTAGTAGTGGCTAAGGCAAAAAACTGTCTGCAGCAGCTTCTCTCTTTCCTGGGAACACAAACAAACAGACAAGAACTGTGATTTGATCAACTCCAGAAAGTAACACATTGAAACCAAATGCAGACTTCAGTGTTCAAGCTGAAAAGAAAAGCTTGATGTTCCAGAGCACATTCATGGAGACTTAGTCATCTAGGCAATACCAGCTTTGGTTCTGCTCTATAGACATGAGAAACATCAAGCGGTAGAGTGTCAAAGGAAAGTTTTCTGTTCCATGGCTCTTTCATGAAAATCAAGCCAAATAGGAAGTAACCACCTTTATTCTTGGTGTGGTGACAAGGAAAACACATCCATGTGCAAAGTGTAACCCGGTACTGCAAAAGGCAAATAAGTGTGTGCAGCAGCTTCTCTGCTTCCTGGGAACACAACCAAACAGACAAGAATTGTGTTTTGATCAACTCCAGAAAGCACGACATAGAAACAAAAAGCAGAGATCACTGTTCACTGGGAAAAGCAAAGCTTTATGTTACAGAGCTCTTTCATGGAAATTAAGCAAATTAGGCAGTAACAGCTTTGGTTCTTCTTCTAAGGACATGAAAGACACCAACCGGTGCAGTGTAGAAGCCAGTAGTGGCTAAGGCAAAAAACTGTCTGCAGCAGCTTCTCTCTTTCCTGGGAACACAAACAAACAGACAAGAACTGTGATTTGATCAACTCCAGAAAGTAACACATTGAAACCAAATGCAGACTTCCGTGTTCAAGCTGAAAAGCAAAGCTTGATGTTACAGAGCACTTTCATGGAGACTTAGTCATCTAGGCAATACCAGCTTTGGTTCTGCTCTATAGACATGAGGAACATCAAGCGGTAGAGTGTCAAAGGAAAGGTTTCTGTTCCATGGCTCTTTCATGGAAATCAAGCCAAATAGGAAGTAACCACCTTTATTCTTGGTGTGGTGACAAGGAAAACACATCCATGTGCAAAGTGTAACCCGGTACTGCAAAAGGCAAGTAAGTGTGTGCAGCAGCTTCTCTGCTTCCTGGGAACACAACCAAACAGACAAGAATTGTGTTTTGATCAACTCCAGAAAGCACGACATAGAAACAAAAAGCAGAGATCACTGTTCACTGGGAAAAGCAAAGCTTTATGTTACAGAGCTCTTTCATGGAAATTAAGCAAATTAGGCAGTAACAGCTTTGGTTCTTCTTCTAAGGACATGAAAGACACCAACCGGTGCAGTGTAGAAGCTAGTAGTGGCTAAGGCAAAAAACTGTCTGCAGCAGCTTCTCTCTTTCCTGGGAACACAAACAAACAGACAAGAACTGTGATTTGATCAACTCCAGAAAGTAACACATTGAAACCAAATGCAGACTTCAGTGTTCAAGCTGAAAAGAAAAGCTTGATGTTCCAGAGCACATTCATGGAGACTTAGTCATCTAGGCAATACCAGCTTTGGTTCTGCTCTATAGACATGAGAAACATCAAGCGGTAGAGTGTCAAAGGAAAGTTTTCTGTTCCATGGCTCTTTCATGAAAATCAAGCCAAATAGGAAGTAACCACCTTTATTCTTGGTGTGGTGACAAGGAAAACACATCCATGTGCAAAGTGTAACCCGGTACTGCAAAAGGCAAATAAGTGTGTGCAGCAGCTTCTCTGCTTCCTGGGAACACAACCAAACAGACAAGAATTGTGTTTTGATCAACTCCAGAAAGCACGACATAGAAACAAAAAGCAGAGATCACTGTTCACTGGGAAAAGCAAAGCTTTATGTTACAGAGCTCTTTCATGGAAATTAAGCAAATTAGGCAGTAACAGCTTTGGTTCTTCTTCTAAGGACATGAAAGACACCAACCGGTGCAGTGTAGAAGCCAGTAGTGGCTAAGGCAAAAAACTGTCTGCAGCAGCTTCTCTCTTTCCTGGGAACACAAACAAACAGACAAGAACTGTGATTTGATCAACTCCAGAAAGTAACACATTGAAACCAAATGCAGACTTCAGTGTTCAAGCTGAAAAGCAAAGCTTGATGTTACAGAGCACTTTCATGGAGACTTAGTCATCTAGGCAATACCAGCTTTGGTTCTGCTCTATAGACATGAGAAACATCAAGCGGTAGAGTGTCAAAGGAAAGGTTTCTGTTCCATGGCTCTTTCATGGAAATCAAGGCAAATAGGAAGTAACCACCTTTATTCTTGGTGTGGTGACAAGGAAAACACATCCATGTGCAAAGTGTAACCCGGTACTGCAAAAGGCAAGTAAGTGTGTGCAGCAGCTTCTCTGCTTCCTGGGAACACAACCAAACAGACAAGAATTGTGTTTTGATCAACTCCAGAAAGCACGACATAGAAACAAAAAGCAGAGATCACTGTTCACTGGGAAAAGCAAAGCTTTATGTTACAGAGCTCTTTCATGGAAATTAAGCAAATTAGGCAGTAACAGCTTTGGTTCTTCTTCTAAGGACATGAAAGACACCAACCGGTGCAGTGTAGAAGCTAGTAGTGGCTAAGGCAAAAAACTGTCTGCAGCAGCTTCTCTCTTTCCTGGGAACACAAACAAACAGACAAGAACTGTGATTTGATCAACTCCAGAAAGTAACACATTGAAACCAAATGCAGACTTCAGTGTTCAAGCTGAAAAGAAAAGCTTGATGTTCCAGAGCACATTCATGGAGACTTAGTCATCTAGGCAATACCAGCTTTGGTTCTGCTCTATAGACATGAGAAACATCAAGCGGTAGAGTGTCAAAGGAAAGTTTTCTGTTCCATGGCTCTTTCATGAAAATCAAGCCAAATAGGAAGTAACCACCTTCATTCTTGGTGTGGTGACAAGGAAAACACATCCATGTGCAAAGTGTAACCCGGTACTGCAAAAGGCAAATAAGTGTGTGCAGCAGCTTCTCTGCTTCCTGGGAACACAACCAAACAGACAAGAATTGTGTTTTGATCAACTCCAGAAAGCACGACATAGAAACAAAAAGCAGAGATCACTGTTCACTGGGAAAAGCAAAGCTTTATGTTACAGAGCTCTTTCATGGAAATTAAGCAAATTAGGCAGTAACAGCTTTGGTTCTTCTTCTAAGGACATGAAAGACACCAACCGGTGCAGTGTAGAAGCCAGTAGTGGCTAAGGCAAAAAACTGTCTGCAGCAGCTTCTCTCTTTCCTGGGAACACAAACCAACAGACAAGAACTGTGATTTGATCAACTCCAGAAAGTAACACATTGAAACCAAATGCAGACTTCAGTGTTCAAGCTGAAAAGCAAAGCTTGATGTTCCAGAGCACTTTCATGGAGACTTAGTCATCTAGGCAATACCAGCTTTGGTTCTGCTCTATAGACATGAGAAACATCAAGCGGTAGAGTGTCAAAGGAAAGGTTTCTGTTCCATGGCTCTTTCATGGAAATCAAGCCAAATAGGAAGTAACCACCTTTATTCTTGGTGTGGTGACAAGGAAAACACATCCATGTGCAAAGTGTAACCCGGTACTGCAAAAGGCAAGTAAGTGTGTGCAGCAGCTTCTCTGCTTCCTGGGAACACAACCAAACAGACAAGAATTGTGTTTTGATCAACTCCAGAAAGCACGACATAGAAACAAAAAGCAGAGATCACTGTTCACTGGGAAAAGCAAAGCTTTATGTTACAGAGCTCTTTCATGGAAATTAAGCAAATTAGGCAGTAACAGCTTTGGTTCTTCTTCTAAGGACATGAAAGACACCAACCGGTGCAGTGTAGAAGCTAGTAGTGGCTAAGGCAAAAAACTGTCTGCAGCAGCTTCTCTCTTTCCTGGGAACACAAACAAACAGACAAGAACTGTGATTTGATCAGCTCCAGAAAGTAACACATTGAAACCAAATGCAGACTTCAGTGTTCAAGCTGAAAAGAAAAGCTTGATGTTCCAGAGCACATTCATGGAGACTTAGTCATCTAGGCAATACCAGCTTTGGTTCTGCTCTATAGACATGAGAAACATCAAGCGGTAGAGTGTCAAAGGAAAGTTTTCTGTTCCATGGCTCTTTCATGGAAATCAAGCCAAATAGGAAGTAACCACCTTTATTCTTGGTGTGGTGACAAGGAAAACACATCCATGTGCAAAGTGTAACCCGGTACTGCAAAAGGCAAGTAAGTGTGTGCAGCAGCTTCTCTGCTTCCTGGGAACACAACCAAACAGACAAGAATTGTGTTTTGATCAACTCCAGAAAGCACGACATAGAAACAAAAAGCAGAGATCACTGTTCACTGGGAAAAGCAAAGCTTTATGTTACAGAGCTCTTTCATGGAAATTAAGCAAATTAGGCAGTAACAGCTTTGGTTCTTCTTCTAAGGACATGAAAGACACCAACCGGTGCAGTGTAGAAGCCAGTAGTGGCTAAGGCAAAAAACTGTCTGCAGCAGCTTCTCTCTTTCCTGGGAACACAAACAAACAGACAAGAACTGTGATTTGATCAACTCCAGAAAGTAACACATTGAAACCAAATGCAGACTTCAGTGTTCAAGCTGAAAAGCAAAGCTTGATGTTACAGAGCACTTTCATGGAGACTTAGTCATCTAGGCAATACCAGCTTTGGTTCTGCTCTATAGACATGAGAAACATCAAGCGGTAGAGTGTCAAAGGAAAGGTTTCTGTTCCATGGCTCTTTCATGGAAATCAAGCCAAATAGGAAGTAACCCCCTTTATTCTTGGTGTGGTGACAAGGAAAACACATCCATGTGCAAAGTGTAACCCGGTACTGCAAAAGGCAAGTAAGTGTGTGCAGCAGCTTCTCTGCTTCCTGGGAACACAACCAAACAGACAAGAATTGTGTTTTGATCAACTCCAGAAAGCACGACATAGAAACAAAAAGCAGAGATCACTGTTCACTGGGAAAAGCAAAGCTTTATGTTACAGAGCTCTTTCATGGAAATTAAGCAAATTAGGCAGTAACAGCTTTGGTTCTTCTTCTAAGGACATGAAAGACACCAACCGGTGCAGTGTAGAAGCTAGTAGTGGCTAAGGCAAAAAACTGTCTGCAGCAGCTTCTCTCTTTCCTGGGAACACAAACAAACAGACAAGAACTGTGATTTGATCAACTCCAGAAAGTAACACATTGAAACCAAATGCAGACTTCAGTGTTCAAGCTGAAAAGAAAAGCTTGATGTTCCAGAGCACATTCATGGAGACTTAGTCATCTAGGCAATACCAGCTTTGGTTCTGCTCTATAGACATGAGAAACATCAAGCGGGTAGAGTGTCAAAGGAAAGTTTTCTGTTCCATGGCTCTTTCATGAAAATCAAGCCAAATAGGAAGTAACCACCTTTATTCTTGGTGTGGTGACAAGGAAAACACATCCATGTGCAAAGTGTAACCCGGTACTGCAAAAGGCAAATAAGTGTGTGCAGCAGCTTCTCTGCTTCCTGGGAACACAACCAAACAGACAAGAATTGTGTTTTGATCAACTCCAGAAAGCACGACATAGAAACAAAAAGCAGAGATCACTGTTCACTGGGAAAAGCAAAGCTTTATGTTACAGAGCTCTTTCATGGAAATTAAGCAAATTAGGCAGTAACAGCTTTGGTTCTTCTTCTAAGGACATGAAAGACACCAACCGGTGCAGTGTAGAAGCCAGTAGTGGCTAAGGCAAAAAACTGTCTGCAGCAGCTTCTCTCTTTCCTGGGAACACAAACCAACAGACAAGAACTGTGATTTGATCAACTCCAGAAAGTAACACATTGAAACCAAATGCAGACTTCAGTGTTCAAGCTGAAAAGCAAAGCTTGATGTTACAGAGCACTTTCATGGAGACTTAGTCATCTAGGCAATACCAGCTTTGGTTCTGCTCTATAGACATGAGAAACATCAAGCGGTAGAGTGTCAAAGGAAAGGTTTCTGTTCCATGGCTCTTTCATGGAAATCAAGCCAAATAGGAAGTAACCACCTTTATTCTTGGTGTGGTGACAAGGAAAACACATCCATGTGCAAAGTGTAACCCGGTACTGCAAAAGGCAAGTAAGTGTGTGCAGCAGCTTCTCTGCTTCCTGGGAACACAACCAAACAGACAAGAATTGTGTTTTGATCAACTCCAGAAAGCACGACATAGAAACAAAAAGCAGAGATCACTGTTCACTGGGAAAAGCAAAGCTTTATGTTACAGAGCTCTTTCATGGAAATTAAGCAAATTAGGCAGTAACAGCTTTGGTTCTTCTTCTAAGGACATGAAAGACACCAACCGGTGCAGTGTAGAAGCTAGTAGTGGCTAAGGCAAAAAACTGTCTGCAGCAGCTTCTCTCTTTCCTGGGAACACAAACAAACAGACAAGAACTGTGATTTGATCAACTCCAGAAAGTAACACATTGAAACCAAATGCAGACTTCAGTGTTCAAGCTGAAAAGAAAAGCTTGATGTTCCAGAGCACATTCATGGAGACTTAGTCATCTAGGCAATACCAGCTTTGGTTCTGCTCTATAGACATGAGAAACATCAAGCGGTAGAGTGTCAAAGGAAAGTTTTCTGTTCCATGGCTCTTTCATGAAAATCAAGCCAAATAGGAAGTAACCACCTTTATTCTTGGTGTGGTGACAAGGAAAACACATCCATGTGCAAAGTGTAACCCGGTACTGCAAAAGGCAAATAAGTGTGTGCAGCAGCTTCTCTGCTTCCTGGGAACACAACCAAACAGACAAGAATTGTGTTTTGATCAACTCCAGAAAGCACGACATAGAAACAAAAAGCAGAGATCACTGTTCACTGGGAAAAGCAAAGCTTTATGTTACAGAGCTCTTTCATGGAAATTAAGCAAATTAGGCAGTAACAGCTTTGGTTCTTCTTCTAAGGACATGAAAGACACCAACCGGTGCAGTGTAGAAGCCAGTAGTGGCTAAGGCAAAAAACTGTCTGCAGCAGCTTCTCTCTTTCCTGGGAACACAAACCAACAGACAAGAACTGTGATTTGATCAACTCCAGAAAGTAACACATTGAAACCAAATGCAGACTTCAGTGTTCAAGCTGAAAAGCAAAGCTTGATGTTACAGAGCACTTTCATGGAGACTTAGTCATCTAGGCAATACCAGCTTTGGTTCTGCTCTATAGACATGAGAAACATCAAGCGGTAGAGTGTCAAAGGAAAGGTTTCTGTTCCATGGCTCTTTCATGGAACTCAAGCCAAATAGGAAGTAACCACCTTTATTCTTGGTGTGGTGACAAGGAAAACACATCCATGTGCAAAGTGTAACCCGGTACTGCAAAAGGCAAGTAAGTGTGTGCAGCAGCTTCTCTGCTTCCTGGGAACACAACCAAACAGACAAGAATTGTGTTTTGATCAACTCCAGAAAGCACGACATAGAAACAAAAAGCAGAGATCACTGTTCACTGGGAAAAGCAAAGCTTTATGTTACAGAGCTCTTTCATGGAAATTAAGCAAATTAGGCAGTAACAGCTTTGGTTCTTCTTCTAAGGACATGAAAGACACCAACCGGTGCAGTGTAGAAGCTAGTAGTGGCTAAGGCAAAAAACTGTCTGCAGCAGCTTCTCTCTTTCCTGGGAACACAAACAAACAGACAAGAACTGTGATTTGATCAACTCCAGAAAGTAACACATTGAAACCAAATGCAGACTTCAGTGTTCAAGCTGAAAAGAAAAGCTTGATGTTCCAGAGCACATTCATGGAGACTTAGTCATCTAGGCAATACCAGCTTTGGTTCTGCTCTATAGACATGAGAAACATCAAGCGGTAGAGTGTCAAAGGAAAGTTTTCTGTTCCATGGCTCTTTCATGAAAATCAAGCCAAATAGGAAGTAACCACCTTCATTCTTGGTGTGGTGACAAGGAAAACACATCCATGTGCAAAGTGTAACCCGGTACTGCAAAAGGCAAATAAGTGTGTGCAGCAGCTTCTCTGCTTCCTGGGAACACAACCAAACAGACAAGAATTGTGTTTTGATCAACTCCAGAAAGCACGACATAGAAACAAAAAGCAGAGATCACTGTTCACTGGGAAAAGCAAAGCTTTATGTTACAGAGCTCTTTCATGGAAATTAAGCAAATTAGGCAGTAACAGCTTTGGTTCTTCTTCTAAGGACATGAAAGACACCAACCGGTGCAGTGTAGAAGCCAGTAGTGGCTAAGGCAAAAAACTGTCTGCAGCAGCTTCTCTCTTTCCTGGGAACACAAACAAACAGACAAGAACTGTGATTTGATCAACTCCAGAAAGTAACACATTGAAACCAAATGCAGACTTCCGTGTTCAAGCTGAAAAGCAAAGCTTGATGTTACAGAGCACTTTCATGGAGACTTAGTCATCTAGGCAATACCAGCTTTGGTTCTGCTCTATAGACATGAGAAACATCAAGCGGTAGAGTGTCAAAGGAAAGGTTTCTGTTCCATGGCTCTTTCATGGAAATCAAGCCAAATAGGAAGTAACCACCTTTATTCTTGGTGTGGTGACAAGGAAAACACATCCATGTGCAAAGTGTAACCCGGTACTGCAAAAGGCAAGTAAGTGTGTGCAGCAGCTTCTCTGCTTCCTGGGAACACAACCAAACAGACAAGAATTGTGTTTTGATCAACTCCAGAAAGCACGACATAGAAACAAAAAGCAGAGATCACTGTTCACTGGGAAAAGCAAAGCTTTATGTTACAGAGCTCTTTCATGGAAATTAAGCAAATTAGGCAGTAACAGCTTTGGTTCTTCTTCTAAGGACATGAAAGACACCAACCGGTGCAGTGTAGAAGCTAGTAGTGGCTAAGGCAAAAAAACTGTCTGCAGCAGCTTCTCTCTTTCCTGGGAACACAAACAAACAGACAAGAACTGTGATTTGATCAACTCCAGAAAGTAACACATTGAAACCAAATGCAGACTTCAGTGTTCAAGCTGAAAAGAAAAGCTTGATGTTCCAGAGCACATTCATGGAGACTTAGTCATCTAGGCAATACCAGCTTTGGTTCTGCTCTATAGACATGAGAAACATCAAGCGGTAGAGTGTCAAAGGAAAGTTTTCTGTTCCATGGCTCTTTCATGAAAATCAAGCCAAATAGGAAGTAACCACCTTTATTCTTGGTGTGGTGACAAGGAAAACACATCCATGTGCAAAGTGTAACCCGGTACTGCAAAAGGCAAATAAGTGTGTGCAGCAGCTTCTCTGCTTCCTGGGAACACAACCAAACAGACAAGAATTGTGTTTTGATCAACTCCAGAAAGCACGACATAGAAACAAAAAGCAGAGATCACTGTTCACTGGGAAAAGCAAAGCTTTATGTTACAGAGCTCTTTCATGGAAATTAAGCAAATTAGGCAGTAACAGCTTTGGTTCTTCTTCTAAGGACATGAAAGACACCAACCGGTGCAGTGTAGAAGCCAGTAGTGGCTAAGGCAAAAAACTGTCTGCAGCAGCTTCTCTCTTTCCTGGGAACACAAACAAACAGACAAGAACTGTGATTTGATCAACTCCAGAAAGTAACACATTGAAACCAAATGCAGACTTCAGTGTTCAAGCTGAAAAGAAAAGCTTGATGTTCCAGAGCACATTCATGGAGACTTAGTCATCTAGGCAATACCAGCTTTGGTTCTGCTCTATAGACATGAGAAACATCAAGCGGTAGAGTGTCAAAGGAAAGTTTTCTGTTCCATGGCTCTTTCATGAAAATCAAGCCAAATAGGAAGTAACCACCTTCATTCTTGGTGTGGTGACAAGGAAAACACATCCATGTGCAAAGTGTAACCCGGTACTGCAAAAGGCAAATAAGTGTGTGCAGCAGCTTCTCTGCTTCCTGGGAACACAACCAAACAGACAAGAATTGTGTTTTGATCAACTCCAGAAAGCACGACATAGAAACAAAAAGCAGAGATCACTGTTCACTGGGAAAAGCAAAGCTTTATGTTACAGAGCTCTTTCATGGAAATTAAGCAAATTAGGCAGTAACAGCTTTGGTTCTTCTTCTAAGGACATGAAAGACACCAACCGGTGCAGTGTAGAAGCCAGTAGTGGCTAAGGCAAAAAACTGTCTGCAGCAGCTTCTCTCTTTCCTGGGAACACAAACCAACAGACAAGAACTGTGATTTGATCAACTCCAGAAAGTAACACATTGAAACCAAATGCAGACTTCAGTGTTCAAGCTGAAAAGCAAAGCTTGATGTTCCAGAGCACTTTCATGGAGACTTAGTCATCTAGGCAATACCAGCTTTGGTTCTGCTCTATAGACATGAGAAACATCAAGCAGTAGAGTGTCAAAGGAAAGGTTTCTGTTCCATGGCTCTTTCATGGAAATCAAGCCAAATAGGAAGTAACCACCTTTATTCTTGGTGTGGTGACAAGGAAAACACATCCATGTGCAAAGTGTAACCCGGTACTGCAAAAGGCAAGTAAGTGTGTGCAGCAGCTTCTCTGCTTCCTGGGAACACAACCAAACAGACAAGAATTGTGTTTTGATCAACTCCAGAAAGCACGACATAGAAACAAAAAGCAGAGATCACTGTTCACTGGGAAAAGCAAAGCTTTATGTTACAGAGCTCTTTCATGGAAATTAAGCAAATTAGGCAGTAACAGCTTTGGTTCTTCTTCTAAGGACATGAAAGACACCAACCGGTGCAGTGTAGAAGCTAGTAGTGGCTAAGGCAAAAAACTGTCTGCAGCAGCTTCTCTCTTTCCTGGGAACACAAACAAACAGACAAGAACTGTGATTTGATCAGCTCCAGAAAGTAACACATTGAAACCAAATGCAGACTTCAGTGTTCAAGCTGAAAAGAAAAGCTTGATGTTCCAGAGCACATTCATGGAGACTTAGTCATCTAGGCAATACCAGCTTTGGTTCTGCTCTATAGACATGAGAAACATCAAGCGGTAGAGTGTCAAAGGAAAGTTTTCTGTTCCATGGCTCTTTCATGGAAATCAAGCCAAATAGGAAGTAACCACCTTTATTCTTGGTGTGGTGACAAGGAAAACACATCCATGTGCAAAGTGTAACCCGGTACTGCAAAAGGCAAGTAAGTGTGTGCAGCAGCTTCTCTGCTTCCTGGGAACACAACCAAACAGACAAGAATTGTGTTTTGATCAACTCCAGAAAGCACGACATAGAAACAAAAAGCAGAGATCACTGTTCACTGGGAAAAGCAAAGCTTTATGTTACAGAGCTCTTTCATGGAAATTAAGCAAATTAGGCAGTAACAGCTTTGGTTCTTCTTCTAAGGACATGAAAGACACCAACCGGTGCAGTGTAGAAGCCAGTAGTGGCTAAGGCAAAAAACTGTCTGCAGCAGCTTCTCTCTTTCCTGGGAACACAAACAAACAGACAAGAACTGTGATTTGATCAACTCCAGAAAGTAACACATTGAAACCAAATGCAGACTTCAGTGTTCAAGCTGAAAAGCAAAGCTTGATGTTACAGAGCACTTTCATGGAGACTTAGTCATCTAGGCAATACCAGCTTTGGTTCTGCTCTATAGACATGAGAAACATCAAGCGGTAGAGTGTCAAAGGAAAGGTTTCTGTTCCATGGCTCTTTCATGGAAATCAAGCCAAATAGGAAGTAACCCCCTTTATTCTTGGTGTGGTGACAAGGAAAACACATCCATGTGCAAAGTGTAACCCGGTACTGCAAAAGGCAAGTAAGTGTGTGCAGCAGCTTCTCTGCTTCCTGGGAACACAACCAAACAGACAAGAATTGTGTTTTGATCAACTCCAGAAAGCACGACATAGAAACAAAAAGCAGAGATCACTGTTCACTGGGAAAAGCAAAGCTTTATGTTACAGAGCTCTTTCATGGAAATTAAGCAAATTAGGCAGTAACAGCTTTGGTTCTTCTTCTAAGGACATGAAAGACACCAACCGGTGCAGTGTAGAAGCTAGTAGTGGCTAAGGCAAAAAACTGTCTGCAGCAGCTTCTCTCTTTCCTGGGAACACAAACAAACAGACAAGAACTGTGATTTGATCAACTCCAGAAAGTAACACATTGAAACCAAATGCAGACTTCAGTGTTCAAGCTGAAAAGAAAAGCTTGATGTTCCAGAGCACATTCATGGAGACTTAGTCATCTAGGCAATACCAGCTTTGGTTCTGCTCTATAGACATGAGAAACATCAAGCGGTAGAGTGTCAAAGGAAAGTTTTCTGTTCCATGGCTCTTTCATGAAAATCAAGCCAAATAGGAAGTAACCACCTTTATTCTTGGTGTGGTGACAAGGAAAACACATCCATGTGCAAAGTGTAACCCGGTACTGCAAAAGGCAAATAAGTGTGTGCAGCAGCTTCTCTGCTTCCTGGGAACACAACCAAACAGACAAGAATTGTGTTTTGATCAACTCCAGAAAGCACGACATAGAAACAAAAAGCAGAGATCACTGTTCACTGGGAAAAGCAAAGCTTTATGTTACAGAGCTCTTTCATGGAAATTAAGCAAATTAGGCAGTAACAGCTTTGGTTCTTCTTCTAAGGACATGAAAGACACCAACCGGTGCAGTGTAGAAGCCAGTAGTGGCTAAGGCAAAAAACTGTCTGCAGCAGCTTCTCTCTTTCCTGGGAACACAAACCAACAGACAAGAACTGTGATTTGATCAACTCCAGAAAGTAACACATTGAAACCAAATGCAGACTTCAGTGTTCAAGCTGAAAAGCAAAGCTTGATGTTACAGAGCACTTTCATGGAGACTTAGTCATCTAGGCAATACCAGCTTTGGTTCTGCTCTATAGACATGAGAAACATCAAGCGGTAGAGTGTCAAAGGAAAGGTTTCTGTTCCATGGCTCTTTCATGGAAATCAAGCCAAATAGGAAGTAACCCCCTTTATTCTTGGTGTGGTGACAAGGAAAACACATCCATGTGCAAAGTGTAACCCGGTACTGCAAAAGGCAAGTAAGTGTGTGCAGCAGCTTCTCTGCTTCCTGGGAACACAACCAAACAGACAAGAATTGTGTTTTGATCAACTCCAGAAAGCACGACATAGAAACAAAAAGCAGAGATCACTGTTCACTGGGAAAAGCAAAGCTTTATGTTACAGAGCTCTTTCATGGAAATTAAGCAAATTAGGCAGTAACAGCTTTGGTTCTTCTTCTAAGGACATGAAAGACACCAACTGGTGCAGTGTAGAAGCCAGTAGTGGCTAAGGCAAAAAACTGTCTGCAGCAGCTTCTCTCTTTCCTGGGAACACAAACCAACAGACAAGAACTGTGATTTGATCAACTCCAGAAAGTAACACATTGAAACCAAATGCAGACTTCAGTGTTCAAGCTGAAAAGCAAAGCTTGATGTTACAGAGCACTTTCATGGAGACTTAGTCATCTAGGCAATACCAGCTTTGGTTCTGCTCTATAGACATGAGAAACATCAAGCGGTAGAGTGTCAAAAAAAAGTTTTCTGTTCCATGGCTCTTTCATGGAAATCAAGCCAAATAGGAAGTAACCACCTTTATTCTTGGTGTGGTGACAAGGAAAACACATCCATGTGCAAAGTGTAACCCGGTACTGCAAAAGGCAAGTAAGTGTGTGCAGCAGCTTCTCTGCTTCCTGGGAACACAACCAAACAGACAAGAATTGTGTTTTGATCAACTCCAGAAAGCACGACATAGAAACAAAAAGCAGAGATCACTGTTCACTGGGAAAAGCAAAGCTTTATGTTACAGAGCTCTTTCATGGAAATTAAGCAAATTAGGCAGTAACAGCTTTGGTTCTTCTTCTAAGGACATGAAAGACACCAACCGGTGCAGTGTAGAAGCTAGTAGTGGCTAAGGCAAAAAACTGTCTGCAGCAGCTTCTCTCTTTCCTGGGAACACAAACAAACAGACAAGAACTGTGATTTGATCAACTCCAGAAAGTAACACATTGAAACCAAATGCAGACTTCAGTGTTCAAGCTGAAAAGAAAAGCTTGATGTTCCAGAGCACATTCATGGAGACTTAGTCATCTAGGCAATACCAGCTTTGGTTCTGCTCTATAGACATGAGAAACATCAAGCGGTAGAGTGTCAAAGGAAAGTTTTCTGTTCCATGGCTCTTTCATGAAAATCAAGCCAAATAGGAAGTAACCACCTTTATTCTTGGTGTGGTGACAAGGAAAACACATCCATGTGCAAAGTGTAACCCGGTACTGCAAAAGGCAAATAAGTGTGTGCAGCAGCTTCTCTGCTTCCTGGGAACACAACCAAACAGACAAGAATTGTGTTTTGATCAACTCCAGAAAGCACGACATAGAAACAAAAAGCAGAGATCACTGTTCACTGGGAAAAGCAAAGCTTTATGTTACAGAGCTCTTTCATGGAAATTAAGCAAATTAGGCAGTAACAGCTTTGGTTCTTCTTCTAAGGACATGAAAGACACCAACCGGTGCAGTGTAGAAGCCAGTAGTGGCTAAGGCAAAAAACTGTCTGCAGCAGCTTCTCTCTTTCCTGGGAACACAAACAAACAGACAAGAACTGTGATTTGATCAACTCCAGAAAGTAACACATTGAAACCAAATGCAGACTTCAGTGTTCAAGCTGAAAAGAAAAGCTTGATGTTACAGAGCACTTTCATGGAGACTTAGTCATCTAGGCAATACCAGCTTTGGTTCTGCTCTATAGACATGAGAAACATCAAGCGGTAGAGTGTCAAAGGAAAGGTTTCTGTTCCATGGCTCTTTCATGGAAATCAAGCCAAATAGGAAGTAACCACCTTTATTCTTGGTGTGGTGACAAGGAAAACACATCCATGTGCAAAGTGTAACCCGGTACTGCAAAAGGCAAGTAAGTGTGTGCAGCAGCTTCTCTGCTTCCTGGGAACACAACCAAACAGACAAGAATTGTGTTTTGATCAACTCCAGAAAGCACGACATAGAAACAAAAAGCAGAGATCACTGTTCACTGGGAAAAGCAAAGCTTTATGTTACAGAGCTCTTTCATGGAAATTAAGCAAATTAGGCAGTAACAGCTTTGGTTCTTCTTCTAAGGACATGAAAGACACCAACTGGTGCAGTGTAGAAGCCAGTAGTGGCTAAGGCAAAAAAACTGTCTGCAGCAGCTTCTCTCTTTCCTGGGAACACAAACCAACAGACAAGAACTGTGATTTGATCAACTCCAGAAAGTAACACATTGAAACCAAATGCAGACTTCAGTGTTCAAGCTGAAAAGCAAAGCTTGATGTTACAGAGCACTTTCATGGAGACTTAGTCATCTAGGCAATACCAGCTTTGGTTCTGCTCTATAGACATGAGAAACATCAAGCGGTAGAGTGTCAAAAAAAAGTTTTCTGTTCCATGGCTCTTTCATGGAACTCAAGCCAAATAGGAAGTAACCACCTTTATTCTTGGTGTGGTGACAAGGAAAACACATCCATGTGCAAAGTGTAACCCGGTACTGCAAAAGGCAAGTAAGTGTGTGCAGCAGCTTCTCTGCTTCCTGGGAACACAACCAAACAGACAAGAATTGTGTTTTGATCAACTCCAGAAAGCACGACATAGAAACAAAAAGCAGAGATCGCTGTTAACTGGGAAAAGCAAAGCTTTATGTTACAGAGCTCTTTCATGGAAATTAAGCAAATTAGGCAGTAACAGCTTTGGTTCTTCTTCTAAGGACATGAAAGACACCAACCGGTGCAGTGTAGAAGCTAGTAGTGGCTAAGGCAAAAAACTGTCTGCAGCAGCTTCTCTCTTTCCTGGGAACACAAACAAACAGACAAGAACTGTGATTTGATCAACTCCAGAAAGTAACACATTGAAACCAAATGCAGACTTCAGTGTTCAAGCTGAAAAGAAAAGCTTGATGTTCCAGAGCACATTCATGGAGACTTAGTCATCTAGGCAATACCAGCTTTGGTTCTGCTCTATAGACATGAGAAACATCAAGCGGTAGAGTGTCAAAGGAAAGGTTTCTGTTCCATGGCTCTTTCATGAAAATCAAGCCAAATAGGAAGTAACCACCTTTATTCTTGGTGTGGTGACAAGGAAAACACATCCATGTGCAAAGTGTAACCCGGTACTGCAAAAGGCAAATAAGTGTGTGCAGCAGCTTCTCTGCTTCCTGGGAACACAACCAAACAGACAAGAATTGTGTTTTGATCAACTCCAGAAAGCACGACATAGAAACAAAAAGCAGAGATCACTGTTCACTGGGAAAAGCAAAGCTTTATGTTACAGAGCTCTTTCATGGAAATTAAGCAAATTAGGCAGTAACAGCTTTGGTTCTTCTTCTAAGGACATGAAAGACACCAACCGGTGCAGTGTAGAAGCCAGTAGTGGCTAAGGCAAAAAACTGTCTGCAGCAGCTTCTCTCTTTCCTGGGAACACAAACAAACAGACAAGAACTGTGATTTGATCAACTCCAGAAAGTAACACATTGAAACCAAATGCAGACTTCAGTGTTCAAGCTGAAAAGAAAAGCTTGATGTTACAGAGCACTTTCATGGAGACTTAGTCATCTAGGCAATACCAGCTTTGGTTCTGCTCTATAGACATGAGAAACATCAAGCGGTAGAGTGTCAAAGGAAAGTTTTCTGTTCCATGGCTCTTTCATGGAAATCAAGCCAAATAGGAAGTAACCACCTTTATTCTTGGTGTGGTGACAAGGAAAACACATCCATGTGCAAAGTGTAACCCGGTACTGCAAAAGGCAAGTAAGTGTGTGCAGCAGCTTCTCTGCTTCCTGGGAACACAACCAAACAGACAAGAATTGTGTTTTGATCAACTCCAGAAAGCACGACATAGAAACAAAAAGCAGAGATCACTGTTCACTGGGAAAAGCAAAGCTTTATGTTACAGAGCTCTTTCATGGAAATTAAGCAAATTAGGCAGTAACAGCTTTGGTTCTTCTTCTAAGGACATGAAAGACACCAACTGGTGCAGTGTAGAAGCCAGTAGTGGCTAAGGCAAAAAACTGTCTGCAGCAGCTTCTCTCTTTCCTGGGAACACAAACCAACAGACAAGAACTGTGATTTGATCAACTCCAGAAAGTAACACATTGAAACCAAATGCAGACTTCAGTGTTCAAGCTGAAAAGCAAAGCTTGATGTTACAGAGCACTTTCATGGAGACTTAGTCATCTAGGCAATACCAGCTTTGGTTCTGCTCTATAGACATGAGAAACATCAAGCGGTAGAGTGTCAAAGGAAAGGTTTCTGTTCCATGGCTCTTTCATGGAAATCAAGCCAAATAGGAAGTAACCACCTTTATTCTTGGTGTGGTGACAAGGAAAACACATCCATGTGCAAAGTGTAACCCGGTACTGCAAAAGGCAAGTAAGTGTGTGCAGCAGCTTCTCTGCTTCCTGGGAACACAACCAAACAGACAAGAATTGTGTTTTGATCAACTCCAGAAAGCACGACATAGAAACAAAAAGCAGAGATCACTGTTCACTGGGAAAAGCAAAGCTTTATGTTACAGAGCTCTTTCATGGAAATTAAGCAAATTAGGCAGTAACAGCTTTGGTTCTTCTTCTAAGGACATGAAAGACACCAACCGGTGCAGTGTAGAAGCCAGTAGTGGCTAAGGCAAAAAACTGTCTGCAGCAGCTTCTCTCTTTCCTGGGAACACAAACCAACAGACAAGAACTGTGATTTGATCAACTCCAGAAAGTAACACATTGAAACCAAATGCAGACTTCAGTGTTCAAGCTGAAAAGCAAAGCTTGATGTTCCAGAGCACTTTCATGGAGACTTAGTCATCTAGGCAATACCAGCTTTGGTTCTGCTCTATAGACATGAGAAACATCAAGCGGTAGAGTGTCAAAGGAAAGTTTTCTGTTCCATGGCTCTTTCATGAAAATCAAGCCAAATAGTAAGTAATCACCTTTATTCTTGGTGTGGTGACAAGGAAAACACATCCATGTGCAAAGTGTAACCCGGTACTGCAAAAGGCAAGTAAGTGTGTGCAGCAGCTTCTCTGCTTCCTGGGAACACAACCAAACAGACAAGAATTGTGTTTTGATCAACTCCAGAAAGCACGACATAGAAACAAAAAGCAGAGATCACTGTTCACTGGGAAAAGCAAAGCTTTATGTTACAGAGCTCTTTCATGGAAATTAAGCAAATTAGGCAGTAACAGCTTTGGTTCTTCTTCTAAGGACATGAAAGACACCAACTGGTGCAGTGTAGAAGCTAGTAGTGGCTAAGGCAAAAAACTGTCTGCAGCAGCTTCTCTCTTTCCTGGGAACACAAACAAACAGACAAGAACTGTGATTTGATCAACTCCAGAAAGTAACACATTGAAACCAAATGCAGACTTCAGTGTTCAAGCTGAAAAGAAAAGCTTGATGTTACAGAGCACATTCATGGAGACTTAGTCATCTAGGCAATACCAGCTTTGGTTCTGCTCTATAGACATGAGAAACATCAAGCGGTAGAGTGTCAAAGGAAAGTTTTCTGTTCCATGGCTCTTTCATGAAAATCAAGCCAAATAGGAAGTAACCACCTTTATTCTTGGTGTGGTGACAAGGAAAACACATCCATGTGCAAAGTGTAACCCGGTACTGCAAAAGGCAAGTAAGTGTGTGCAGCAGCTTCTCTGCTTCCTGGGAACACAACCAAACAGACAAGAATTGTGTTTTGATCAACTCCAGAAAGCACGACATAGAAACAAAAAGCAGAGATCACTGTTCACTGGGAAAAGCAAAGCTTTATGTTACAGAGCTCTTTCATGGAAATTAAGCAAATTAGGCAGTAACAGCTTTGGTTCTTCTTCTAAGGACATGAAAGACACCAACCGGTGCAGTGTAGAAGCCAGTAGTGGCTAAGGCAAAAAACTGTCTGCAGCAGCTTCTCTCTTTCCTGGGAACACAAACCAACAGACAAGAACTGTGATTTGATCAACTCCAGAAAGTAACACATTGAAACCAAATGCAGACTTCAGTGTTCAAGCTGAAAAGCAAAGCTTGATGTTACAGAGCACTTTCATGGAGACTTAGTCATCTAGGCAATACCAGCTTTGGTTCTGCTCTATAGACATGAGAAACATCAAGCGGTAGAGTGTCAAAGGAAAGGTTTCTGTTCCATGGCTCTTTCATGGAACTCAAGCCAAATAGGAAGTAACCACCTTTATTCTTGGTGTGGTGACAAGGAAAACACATCCATGTGCAAAGTGTAACCCGGTACTGCAAAAGGCAAGTAAGTGTGTGCAGCAGCTTCTCTGCTTCCTGGGAACACAACCAAACAGACAAGAATTGTGTTTTGATCAACTCCAGAAAGCACGACATAGAAACAAAAAGCAGAGATCACTGTTCACTGGGAAAAGCAAAGCTTTATGTTACAGAGCTCTTTCATGGAAATTAAGCAAATTAGGCAGTAACAGCTTTGGTTCTTCTTCTAAGGACATGAAAGACACCAACCGGTGCAGTGTAGAAGCCAGTAGTGGCTAAGGCAAAAAACTGTCTGCAGCAGCTTCTCTCTTTCCTGGGAACACAAACCAACAGACAAGAACTGTGATTTGATCAACTCCAGAAAGTAACACATTGAAACCAAATGCAGACTTCAGTGTTCAAGCTGAAAAGCAAAGCTTGATGTTACAGAGCACTTTCATGGAGACTTAGTCATCTAGGCAATACCAGCTTTGGTTCTGCTCTATAGACATGAGAAACATCAAGCGGTAGAGTGTCAAAGGAAAGTTTTCTGTTCCATGGCTCTTTCATGAAAATCAAGCCAAATAGGAAGTAACCACCTTTATTCTTGGTGTGGTGACAAGGAAAACACATCCATGTGCAAAGTGTAACCCGGTACTGCAAAAGGCAAGTAAGTGTGTGCAGCAGCTTCTCTGCTTCCTGGGAACACAACCAAACAGACAAGAATTGTGTTTTGATCAACTCCAGAAAGCACGACATAGAAACAAAAAGCAGAGATCACTGTTCACTGGGAAAAGCAAAGCTTTATGTTACAGAGCTCTTTCATGGAAATTAAGCAAATTAGGCAGTAACAGCTTTGGTTCTTCTTCTAAGGACATGAAAGACACCAACCGGTGCAGTGTAGAAGCCAGTAGTGGCTAAGGCAAAAAACTGTCTGCAGCAGCTTCTCTCTTTCCTGGGAACACAAACAAACAGACAAGAACTGTGATTTGATCAACTCCAGAAAGTAACACATTGAAACCAAATGCAGACTTCCGTGTTCAAGCTGAAAAGCAAAGCTTGATGTTCCAGAGCACTTTCATGGAGACTTAGTCATCTAGGCAATACCAGCTTTGGTTCTGCTCTATAGACATGAGAAACATCAAGCGGTAGAGTGTCAAAGGAAAGGTTTCTGTTCCATGGCTCTTTCATGGAAATCAAGCCAAATAGGAAGTAACCACCTTTATTCTTGGTGTGGTGACAAGGAAAACACATCCATGTGCAAAGTGTAACCCGGTACTGCAAAAGGCAAGTAAGTGTGTGCAGCAGCTTCTCTGCTTCCTGGGAACACAACCAAACAGACAAGAATTGTGTTTTGATCAACTCCAGAAAGCACGACATAGAAACAAAAAGCAGAGATCACTGTTCACTGGGAAAAGCAAAGCTTTATGTTACAGAGCTCTTTCATGGAAATTAAGCAAATTAGGCAGTAACAGCTTTGGTTCTTCTTCTAAGGACATGAAAGACACCAACCGGTGCAGTGTAGAAGCCAGTAGTGGCTAAGGCAAAAAACTGTCTGCAGCAGCTTCTCTCTTTCCTGGGAACACAAACAAACAGACAAGAACTGTGATTTGATCAACTCCAGAAAGTAACACATTGAAACCAAATGCAGACTTCAGTGTTCAAGCTGAAAAGAAAAGCTTGATGTTCCAGAGCACATTCATGGAGACTTAGTCATCTAGGCAATGCCAGCTTTGGTTCTGCTCTATAGACATGAGAAACATCAAGCGGTAGAGTGTCAAAGGAAAGTTTTCTGTTCCATGGCTCTTTCATGAAAATCAAGCCAAATAGGAAGTAACCACCTTTATTCTTGGGGTGGTGACAAGGAAAACACATCCATGTGCAAAGTGTAACCCGGTACTGCAAAAGGCAAATAAGTGTGTGCAGCAGCTTCTCTGCTTCCTGGGAACACAACCAAACAGACAAGAATTGTGTTTTGATCAACTCCAGAAAGCACGACATAGAAACAAAAAGCAGAGATCACTGTTCACTGGGAAAAGCAAAGCTTTATGTTACAGAGCTCTTTCATGGAAATTAAGCAAATTAGGCAGTAACAGCTTTGGTTCTTCTTCTAAGGACATGAAAGACACCAACCGGTGCAGTGTAGAAGCTAGTAGTGGCTAAGGCAAAAAACTGTCTGCAGCAGCTTCTCTCTTTCCTGGGAACACAAACAAACAGACAAGAACTGTGATTTGATCAACTCCAGAAAGTAACACATTGAAACCAAATGCAGACTTCAGTGTTCAAGCTGAAAAGAAAAGCTTGATGTTCCAGAGCACATTCATGGAGACTTAGTCATCTAGGCAATACCAGCTTTGGTTCTGCTCTATAGACATGAGAAACATCAAGCGGTAGAGTGTCAAAGGAAAGTTTTCTGTTCCATGGCTCTTTCATGAAAATCAAGCCAAATAGGAAGTAACCACCTTTATTCTTGGTGTGGTGACAAGGAAAACACATCCATGTGCAAAGTGTAACCCGGTACTGCAAAAGGCAAATAAGTGTGTGCAGCAGCTTCTCTGCTTCCTGGGAACACAACCAAACAGACAAGAATTGTGTTTTGATCAACTCCAGAAAGCACGACATAGAAACAAAAAGCAGAGATCACTGTTCACTGGGAAAAGCAAAGCTTTATGTTACAGAGCTCTTTCATGGAAATTAAGCAAATTAGGCAGTAACAGCTTTGGTTCTTCTTCTAAGGACATGAAAGACACCAACCGGTGCAGTGTAGAAGCCAGTAGTGGCTAAGGCAAAAAACTGTCTGCAGCAGCTTCTCTCTTTCCTGGGAACACAAACAAACAGACAAGAACTGTGATTTGATCAACTCCAGAAAGTAACACATTGAAACCAAATGCAGACTTCAGTGTTCAAGCTGAAAAGAAAAGCTTGATGTTACAGAGCACTTTCATGGAGACTTAGTCATCTAGGCAATACCAGCTTTGGTTCTGCTCTATAGACATGAGAAACATCAAGCGGTAGAGTGTCAAAGGAAAGTTTTCTGTTCCATGGCTCTTTCATGGAAATCAAGCCAAATAGGAAGTAACCACCTTTATTCTTGGTGTGGTGACAAGGAAAACACATCCATGTGCAAAGTGTAACCCGGTACTGCAAAAGGCAAGTAAGTGTGTGCAGCAGCTTCTCTGCTTCCTGGGAACACAACCAAACAGACAAGAATTGTGTTTTGATCAACTCCAGAAAGCACGACATAGAAACAAAAAGCAGAGATCACTGTTCACTGGGAAAAGCAAAGCTTTATGTTACAGAGCTCTTTCATGGAAATTAAGCAAATTAGGCAGTAACAGCTTTGGTTCTTCTTCTAAGGACATGAAAGACACCAACTGGTGCAGTGTAGAAGCCAGTAGTGGCTAAGGCAAAAAACTGTCTGCAGCAGCTTCTCTCTTTCCTGGGAACACAAACCAACAGACAAGAACTGTGATTTGATCAACTCCAGAAAGTAACACATTGAAACCAAATGCAGACTTCAGTGTTCAAGCTGAAAAGCAAAGCTTGATGTTACAGAGCACTTTCATGGAGACTTAGTCATCTAGGCAATACCAGCTTTGGTTCTGCTCTATAGACATGAGAAACATCAAGCGGTAGAGTGTCAAAGGAAAGGTTTCTGTTCCATGGCTCTTTCATGGAAATCAAGCCAAATAGGAAGTAACCCCCTTTATTCTTGGTGTGGTGACAAGGAAAACACATCCATGTGCAAAGTGTAACCCGGTACTGCAAAAGGCAAGTAAGTGTGTGCAGCAGCTTCTCTGCTTCCTGGGAACACAACCAAACAGACAAGAATTGTGTTTTGATCAACTCCAGAAAGCACGACATAGAAACAAAAAGCAGAGATCACTGTTCACTGGGAAAAGCAAAGCTTTATGTTACAGAGCTCTTTCATGGAAATTAAGCAAATTAGGCAGTAACAGCTTTGGTTCTTCTTCTAAGGACATGAAAGACACCAACCGGTGCAGTGTAGAAGCCAGTAGTGGCTAAGGCAAAAAACTGTCTGCAGCAGCTTCTCTCTTTCCTGGGAACACAAACCAACAGACAAGAACTGTGATTTGATCAACTCCAGAAAGTAACACATTGAAACCAAATGCAGACTTCAGTGTTCAAGCTGAAAAGCAAAGCTTGATGTTCCAGAGCACTTTCATGGAGACTTAGTCATCTAGGCAATACCAGCTTTGGTTCTGCTCTATAGACATGAGAAACATCAAGCGGTAGAGTGTCAAAGGAAAGTTTTCTGTTCCATGGCTCTTTCATGAAAATCAAGCCAAATAGTAAGTAATCACCTTTATTCTTGGTGTGGTGACAAGGAAAACACATCCATGTGCAAAGTGTAACCCGGTACTGCAAAAGGCAAGTAAGTGTGTGCAGCAGCTTCTCTGCTTCCTGGGAACACAACCAAACAGACAAGAATTGTGTTTTGATCAACTCCAGAAAGCACGACATAGAAACAAAAAGCAGAGATCACTGTTCACTGGGAAAAGCAAAGCTTTATGTTACAGAGCTCTTTCATGGAAATTAAGCAAATTAGGCAGTAACAGCTTTGGTTCTTCTTCTAAGGACATGAAAGACACCAACTGGTGCAGTGTAGAAGCTAGTAGTGGCTAAGGCAAAAAACTGTCTGCAGCAGCTTCTCTCTTTCCTGGGAACACAAACAAACAGACAAGAACTGTGATTTGATCAACTCCAGAAAGTAACACATTGAAACCAAATGCAGACTTCAGTGTTCAAGCTGAAAAGAAAAGCTTGATGTTACAGAGCACATTCATGGAGACTTAGTCATCTAGGCAATACCAGCTTTGGTTCTGCTCTATAGACATGAGAAACATCAAGCGGTAGAGTGTCAAAGGAAAGTTTTCTGTTCCATGGCTCTTTCATGAAAATCAAGCCAAATAGGAAGTAACCACCTTTATTCTTGGTGTGGTGACAAGGAAAACACATCCATGTGCAAAGTGTAACCCGGTACTGCAAAAGGCAAGTAAGTGTGTGCAGCAGCTTCTCTGCTTCCTGGGAACACAACCAAACAGACAAGAATTGTGTTTTGATCAACTCCAGAAAGCACGACATAGAAACAAAAAGCAGAGATCACTGTTCACTGGGAAAAGCCAAGCTTTATGTTACAGAGCTCTTTCATGGAAATTAAGCAAATTAGGCAGTAACAGCTTTGGTTCTTCTTCTAAGGACATGAAAGACACCAACCGGTGCAGTGTAGAAGCCAGTAGTGGCTAAGGCAAAAAACTGTCTGCAGCAGCTTCTCTCTTTCCTGGGAACACAAACCAACAGACAAGAACTGTGATTTGATCAACTCCAGAAAGTAACACATTGAAACCAAATGCAGACTTCAGTGTTCAAGCTGAAAAGCAAAGCTTGATGTTACAGAGCACTTTCATGGAGACTTAGTCATCTAGGCAATACCAGCTTTGGTTCTGCTCTATAGACATGAGAAACATCAAGCGGTAGAGTGTCAAAGGAAAGGTTTCTGTTCCATGGCTCTTTCATGGAACTCAAGCCAAATAGGAAGTAACCACCTTTATTCTTGGTGTGGTGACAAGGAAAACACATCCATGTGCAAAGTGTAACCCGGTACTGCAAAAGGCAAGTAAGTGTGTGCAGCAGCTTCTCTGCTTCCTGGGAACACAACCAAACAGACAAGAATTGTGTTTTGATCAACTCCAGAAAGCACGACATAGAAACAAAAAGCAGAGATCACTGTTCACTGGGAAAAGCAAAGCTTTATGTTACAGAGCTCTTTCATGGAAATTAAGCAAATTAGGCAGTAACAGCTTTGGTTCTTCTTCTAAGGACATGAAAGACACCAACCGGTGCAGTGTAGAAGCCAGTAGTGGCTAAGGCAAAAAACTGTCTGCAGCAGCTTCTCTCTTTCCTGGGAACACAAACCAACAGACAAGAACTGTGATTTGATCAACTCCAGAAAGTAACACATTGAAACCAAATGCAGACTTCAGTGTTCAAGCTGAAAAGCAAAGCTTGATGTTACAGAGCACTTTCATGGAGACTTAGTCATCTAGGCAATACCAGCTTTGGTTCTGCTCTATAGACATGAGAAACATCAAGCGGTAGAGTGTCAAAGGAAAGTTTTCTGTTCCATGGCTCTTTCATGAAAATCAAGCCAAATAGGAAGTAACCACCTTTATTCTTGGTGTGGTGACAAGGAAAACACATCCATGTGCAAAGTGTAACCCGGTACTGCAAAAGGCAAGTAAGTGTGTGCAGCAGCTTCTCTGCTTCCTGGGAACACAACCAAACAGACAAGAATTGTGTTTTGATCAACTCCAGAAAGCACGACATAGAAACAAAAAGCAGAGATCACTGTTCACTGGGAAAAGCAAAGCTTTATGTTACAGAGCTCTTTCATGGAAATTAAGCAAATTAGGCAGTAACAGCTTTGGTTCTTCTTCTAAGGACATGAAAGACACCAACCGGTGCAGTGTAGAAGCCAGTAGTGGCTAAGGCAAAAAACTGTCTGCAGCAGCTTCTCTCTTTCCTGGGAACACAAACAAACAGACAAGAACTGTGATTTGATCAACTCCAGAAAGTAACACATTGAAACCAAATGCAGACTTCAGTGTTCAAGCTGAAAAGCAAAGCTTGATGTTCCAGAGCACTTTCATGGAGACTTAGTCATCTAGGCAATACCAGCTTTGGTTCTGCTCTATAGACATGAGAAACATCAAGCGGTAGAGTGTCAAAGGAAAGGTTTCTGTTCCATGGCTCTTTCATGGAAATCAAGCCAAATAGGAAGTAACCCCCTTTATTCTTGGTGTGGTGACAAGGAAAACACATCCATGTGCAAAGTGTAACCCGGTACTGCAAAAGGCAAGTAAGTGTGTGCAGCAGCTTCTCTGCTTCCTGGGAACACAACCAAACAGACAAGAATTGTGTTTTGATCAACTCCAGAAAGCACGACATAGAAACAAAAAGCAGAGATCACTGTTCACTGGGAAAAGCAAAGCTTTATGTTACAGAGCTCTTTCATGGAAATTAAGCAAATTAGGCAGTAACAGCTTTGGTTCTTCTTCTAAGGACATGAAAGACACCAACCGGTGCAGTGTAGAAGCCAGTAGTGGCTAAGGCAAAAAACTGTCTGCAGCAGCTTCTCTCTTTCCTGGGAACACAAACAAACAGACAAGAACTGTGATTTGATCAACTCCAGAAAGTAACACATTGAAACCAAATGCAGACTTCAGTGTTCAAGCTGAAAAGCAAAGCTTGATGTTACAGAGCACTTTCATGGAGACTTAGTCATCTAGGCAATACCAGCTTTGGTTCTGCTCTATAGACATGAGAAACATCAAGCGGTAGAGTGTCAAAGGAAAGTTTTCTGTTCCATGGCTCTTTCATGGAAATCAAGCCAAATAGTAAGTAATCACCTTTATTCTTGGTGTGGTGACAAGGAAAACACATCCATGTGCAAAGTGTAACCCGGTACTGCAAAAGGCAAGTAAGTGTGTGCAGCAGCTTCTCTGCTTCCTGGGAACACAACCAAACAGACAAGAATTGTGTTTTGATCAACTCCAGAAAGCACGACATAGAAACAAAAAGCAGAGATCACTGTTCACTGGGAAAAGCAAAGCTTTATGTTACAGAGCTCTTTCATGGAAATTAAGCAAATTAGGCAGTAACAGCTTTGGTTCTTCTTCTAAGGACATGAAAGACACCAACCGGTGCAGTGTAGAAGCTAGTAGTGGCTAAGGCAAAAAACTGTCTGCAGCAGCTTCTCTCTTTCCTGGGAACACAAACAAACAGACAAGAACTGTGATTTGATCAACTCCAGAAAATAACACATTGAAACCAAATGCAGACTTCAGTGTTCAAGCTGAAAAGAAAAGCTTGATGTTACAGAGCACATTCATGGAGACTTAGTCATCTAGGCAATACCAGCTTTGGTTCTGCTCTATAGACATGAGAAACATCAAGCGGTAGAGTGTCAAAGGAAAGTTTTCTGTTCCATGGCTCTTTCATGAAAATCAAGCCAAATAGGAAGTAACCACCTTTATTCTTGGTGTGGTGACAAGGAAAACACATCCATGTGCAAAGTGTAACCCGGTACTGCAAAAGGCAAGTAAGTGTGTGCAGCAGCTTCTCTGCTTCCTGGGAACACAACCAAACAGACAAGAATTGTGTTTTGATCAACTCCAGAAAGCACGACATAGAAACAAAAAGCAGAGATCACTGTTCACTGGGAAAAGCAAAGCTTTATGTTACAGAGCTCTTTCATGGAAATTAAGCAAATTAGGCAGTAACAGCTTTGGTTCTTCTTCTAAGGACATGAAAGACACCAACCGGTGCAGTGTAGAAGCCAGTAGTGGCTAAGGCAAAAAACTGTCTGCAGCAGCTTCTCTCTTTCCTGGGAACACAAACCAACAGACAAGAACTGTGATTTGATCAACTCCAGAAAGTAACACATTGAAACCAAATGCAGACTTCAGTGTTCAAGCTGAAAAGCAAAGCTTGATGTTACAGAGCACTTTCATGGAGACTTAGTCATCTAGGCAATACCAGCTTTGGTTCTGCTCTATAGACATGAGAAACATCAAGCGGTAGAGTGTCAAAGGAAAGGTTTCTGTTCCATGGCTCTTTCATGGAAATCAAGCCAAATAGGAAGTAACCACCTTTATTCTTGGTGTGGTGACAAGGAAAACACATCCATGTGCAAAGTGTAACCCGGTACTGCAAAAGGCAAGTAAGTGTGTGCAGCAGCTTCTCTGCTTCCTGGGAACACAACCAAACAGACAAGAATTGTGTTTTGATCAACTCCAGAAAGCACGACATAGAAACAAAAAGCAGAGATCACTGTTCACTGGGAAAAGCAAAGCTTTATGTTACAGAGCTCTTTCATGGAAATTAAGCAAATTAGGCAGTAACAGCTTTGGTTCTTCTTCTAAGGACATGAAAGACACCAACCGGTGCAGTGTAGAAGCCAGTAGTGGCTAAGGCAAAAAACTGTCTGCAGCAGCTTCTCTCTTTCCTGGGAACACAAACAAACAGACAAGAACTGTGATTTGATCAACTCCAGAAAGTAACACATTGAAACCAAATGCAGACTTCAGTGTTCAAGCTGAAAAGAAAAGCTTGATGTTCCAGAGCACTTTCATGGAGACTTAGTCATCTAGGCAATACCAGCTTTGGTTCTGCTCTATAGACATGAGAAACATCAAGCGGTAGAGTGTCAAAGGAAAGGTTTCTGTTCCATGGCTCTTTCATGGAACTCAAGCCAAATAGGAAGTAACCACCTTTATTCTTGGTGTGGTGACAAGGAAAACACATCCATGTGCAAAGTGTAACCCGGTACTGCAAAAGGCAAGTAAGTGTGTGCAGCAGCTTCTCTGCTTCCTGGGAACACAACCAAACAGACAAGAATTGTGTTTTGATCAACTCCAGAAAGCACGACATAGAAACAAAAAGCAGAGATCACTGTTCACTGGGAAAAGCAAAGCTTTATGTTACAGAGCTCTTTCATGGAAATTAAGCAAATTAGGCAGTAACAGCTTTGGTTCTTCTTCTAAGGACATGAAAGACACCAACCGGTGCAGTGTAGAAGCCAGTAGTGGCTAAGGCAAAAAACTGTCTGCAGCAGCTTCTCTCTTTCCTGGGAACACAAACAAACAGACAAGAACTGTGATTTGATCAACTCCAGAAAGTAACACATTGAAACCAAATGCAGACTTCAGTGTTCAAGCTGAAAAGAAAAGCTTGATGTTCCAGAGCACATTCATGGAGACTTAGTCATCTAGGCAATACCAGCTTTGGTTCTGCTCTATAGACATGAGAAACATCAAGCGGTAGAGTGTCAAAGGAAAGTTTTCTGTTCCATGGCTCTTTCATGAAAATCAAGCCAAATAGGAAGTAACCACCTTTATTCTTGGTGTGGTGACAAGGAAAACACATCCATGTGCAAAGTGTAACCCGGTACTGCAAAAGGCAAATAAGTGTGTGCAGCAGCTTCTCTGCTTCCTGGGAACACAACCAAACAGACAAGAATTGTGTTTTGATCAACTCCAGAAAGCACGACATAGAAACAAAAAGCAGAGATCACTGTTCACTGGGAAAAGCAAAGCTTTATGTTACAGAGCTCTTTCATGGAAATTAAGCAAATTAGGCAGTAACAGCTTTGGTTCTTCTTCTAAGGACATGAAAGACACCAACCGGTGCAGTGTAGAAGCCAGTAGTGGCTAAGGCAAAAAACTGTCTGCAGCAGCTTCTCTCTTTCCTGGGAACACAAACAAACAGACAAGAACTGTGATTTGATCAACTCCAGAAAGTAACACATTGAAACCAAAGGCAGACTTCAGTGTTCAAGCTGAAAAGCAAAGCTTGATGTTACAGAGCACTTTCATGGAGACTTAGTCATCTAGGCAATACCAGCTTTGGTTCTGCTCTATAGACATGAGAAACATCAAGCGGTAGAGTGTCAAAGGAAAGGTTTCTGTTCCATGGCTCTTTCATGGAAATCAAGCCAAATAGGAAGTAACCACCTTTATTCTTGGTGTGGTGACAAGGAAAACACATCCATGTGCAAAGTGTAACCCGGTACTGCAAAAGGCAAGTAAGTGTGTGCAGCAGCTTCTCTGCTTCCTGGGAACACAACCAAACAGACAAGAATTGTGTTTTGATCAACTCCAGAAAGCACGACATAGAAACAAAAAGCAGAGATCACTGTTCACTGGGAAAAGCAAAGCTTTATGTTACAGAGCTCTTTCATGGAAATTAAGCAAATTAGGCAGTAACAGCTTTGGTTCTTCTTCTAAGGACATGAAAGACACCAACTGGTGCAGTGTAGAAGCCAGTAGTGGCTAAGGCAAAAAACTGTCTGCAGCAGCTTCTCTCTTTCCTGGGAACACAAACCAACAGACAAGAACTGTGATTTGATCAACTCCAGAAAGTAACACATTGAAACCAAATGCAGACTTCAGTGTTCAAGCTGAAAAGCAAAGCTTGATGTTACAGAGCACTTTCATGGAGACTTAGTCATCTAGGCAATACCAGCTTTGGTTCTGCTCTATAGACATGAGAAACATCAAGCGGTAGAGTGTCAAAGGAAAGGTTTCTGTTCCATGGCTCTTTCATGGAAATCAAGCCAAATAGGAAGTAATCACCTTTATTCTTGGTGTGGTGACAAGGAAAACACATCCATGTGCAAAGTGTAACCCGGTACTGCAAAAGGCAAGTAAGTGTGTGCAGCAGCTTCTCTGCTTCCTGGGAACACAACCAAACAGACAAGAATTGTGTTTTGATCAACTCCAGAAAGCACGACATAGAAACAAAAAGCAGAGATCACTGTTCACTGGGAAAAGCAAAGCTTTATGTTACAGAGCTCTTTCATGGAAATTAAGCAAATTAGGCAGTAACAGCTTTGGTTCTTCTTCTAAGGACATGAAAGACACCAACCGGTGCAGTGTAGAAGCCAGTAGTGGCTAAGGCAAAAAACTGTCTGCAGCAGCTTCTCTCTTTCCTGGGAACACAAACAAACAGACAAGAACTGTGATTTGATCAACTCCAGAAAGTAACACATTGAAACCAAATGCAGACTTCAGTGTTCAAGCTGAAAAGAAAAGCTTGATGTTACAGAGCACATTCATGGAGACTTAGTCATCTAGGCAATACCAGCTTTGGTTCTGCTCTATAGACATGAGAAACATCAAGCGGTAGAGTGTCAAAGGAAAGTTTTCTGTTCCATGGCTCTTTCATGAAAATCAAGCCAAATAGGAAGTAACCACCTTTATTCTTGGTGTGGTGACAAGGAAAACACATCCATGTGCAAAGTGTAACCCGGTACTGCAAAAGGCAAGTAAGTGTGTGCAGCAGCTTCTCTGCTTCCTGGGAACACAACCAAACAGACAAGAATTGTGTTTTGATCAACTCCAGAAAGCACGACATAGAAACAAAAAGCAGAGATCACTGTTCACTGGGAAAAGCAAAGCTTTATGTTACAGAGCTCTTTCATGGAAATTAAGCAAATTAGGCAGTAACAGCTTTGGTTCTTCTTCTAAGGACATGAAAGACACCAACCGGTGCAGTGTAGAAGCCAGTAGTGGCTAAGGCAAAAAACTGTCTGCAGCAGCTTCTCTCTTTCCTGGGAACACAAACCAACAGACAAGAACTGTGATTTGATCAACTCCAGAAAGTAACACATTGAAACCAAATGCAGACTTCAGTGTTCAAGCTGAAAAGCAAAGCTTGATGTTACAGAGCACTTTCATGGAGACTTAGTCATCTAGGCAATACCAGCTTTGGTTCTGCTCTATAGACATGAGAAACATCAAGCGGTAGAGTGTCAAAGGAAAGGTTTCTGTTCCATGGCTCTTTCATGGAAATCAAGCCAAATAGGAAGTAACCACCTTTATTCTTGGTGTGGTGACAAGGAAAACACATCCATGTGCAAAGTGTAACCCGGTACTGCAAAAGGCAAGTAAGTGTGTGCAGCAGCTTCTCTGCTTCCTGGGAACACAACCAAACAGACAAGAATTGTGTTTTGATCAACTCCAGAAAGCACGACATAGAAACAAAAAGCAGAGATCACTGTTCACTGGGAAAAGCAAAGCTTTATGTTACAGAGCTCTTTCATGGAAATTAAGCAAATTAGGCAGTAACAGCTTTGGTTCTTCTTCTAAGGACATGAAAGACACCAACCGGTGCAGTGTAGAAGCCAGTAGTGGCTAAGGCAAAAAACTGTCTGCAGCAGCTTCTCTCTTTCCTGGGAACACAAACCAACAGACAAGAACTGTGATTTGATCAACTCCAGAAAGTAACACATTGAAACCAAATGCAGACTTCAGTGTTCAAGCTGAAAAGCAAAGCTTGATGTTCCAGAGCACTTTCATGGAGACTTAGTCATCTAGGCAATACCAGCTTTGGTTCTGCTCTATAGACATGAGAAACATCAAGCGGTAGAGTGTCAAAGGAAAGTTTTCTGTTCCATGGCTCTTTCATGAAAATCAAGCCAAATAGGAAGTAACCACCTTTATTCTTGGTGTGGTGACAAGGAAAACACATCCATGTGCAAAGTGTAACCCGGTACTGCAAAAGGCAAGTAAGTGTGTGCAGCAGCTTCTCTGCTTCCTGGGAACACAACCAAACAGACAAGAATTGTGTTTTGATCAACTCCAGAAAGCACGACATAGAAACAAAAAGCAGAGATCACTGTTCACTGGGAAAAGCAAAGCTTTATGTTACAGAGCTCTTTCATGGAAATTAAGCAAATTAGGCAGTAACAGCTTTGGTTCTTCTTCTAAGGACATGAAAGACACCAACCGGTGCAGTGTAGAAGCCAGTAGTGGCTAAGGCAAAAAACTGTCTGCAGCAGCTTCTCTCTTTCCTGGGAACACAAACAAACAGACAAGAACTGTGATTTGATCAACTCCAGAAAGTAACACATTGAAACCAAATGCAGACTTCCGTGTTCAAGCTGAAAAGCAAAGCTTGATGTTACAGAGCACTTTCATGGAGACTTAGTCATCTAGGCAATACCAGCTTTGGTTCTGCTCTATAGACATGAGAAACATCAAGCGGTAGAGTGTCAAAGGAAAGGTTTCTGTTCCATGGCTCTTTCATGGAAATCAAGCCAAATAGGAAGTAACCACCTTTATTCTTGGTGTGGTGACAAGGAAAACACATCCATGTGCAAAGTGTAACCCGGTACTGCAAAAGGCAAGTAAGTGTGTGCAGCAGCTTCTCTGCTTCCTGGGAACACAACCAAACAGACAAGAATTGTGTTTTGATCAACTCCAGAAAGCACGACATAGAAACAAAAAGCAGAGATCACTGTTCACTGGGAAAAGCAAAGCTTTATGTTACAGAGCTCTTTCATGGAAATTAAGCAAATTAGGCAGTAACAGCTTTGGTTCTTCTTCTAAGGACATGAAAGACACCAACCGGTGCAGTGTAGAAGCTAGTAGTGGCTAAGGCAAAAAACTGTCTGCAGCAGCTTCTCTCTTTCCTGGGAACACAAACAAACAGACAAGAACTGTGATTTGATCAACTCCAGAAAGTAACACATTGAAACCAAATGCAGACTTCAGTGTTCAAGCTGAAAAGAAAAGCTTGATGTTCCAGAGCACATTCATGGAGACTTAGTCATCTAGGCAATACCAGCTTTGGTTCTGCTCTATAGACATGAGAAACATCAAGCGGTAGAGTGTCAAAGGAAAGTTTTCTGTTCCATGGCTCTTTCATGAAAATCAAGCCAAATAGGAAGTAACCACCTTTATTCTTGGTGTGGTGACAAGGAAAACACATCCATGTGCAAAGTGTAACCCGGTACTGCAAAAGGCAAATAAGTGTGTGCAGCAGCTTCTCTGCTTCCTGGGAACACAACCAAACAGACAAGAATTGTGTTTTGATCAACTCCAGAAAGCACGACATAGAAACAAAAAGCAGAGATCACTGTTCACTGGGAAAAGCAAAGCTTTATGTTACAGAGCTCTTTCATGGAAATTAAGCAAATTAGGCAGTAACAGCTTTGGTTCTTCTTCTAAGGACATGAAAGACACCAACCGGTGCAGTGTAGAAGCCAGTAGTGGCTAAGGCAAAAAACTGTCTGCAGCAGCTTCTCTCTTTCCTGGGAACACAAACAAACAGACAAGAACTGTGATTTGATCAACTCCAGAAAGTAACACATTGAAACCAAATGCAGACTTCAGTGTTCAAGCTGAAAAGCAAAGCTTGATGTTACAGAGCACTTTCATGGAGACTTAGTCATCTAGGCAATACCAGCTTTGGTTCTGCTCTATAGACATGAGAAACATCAAGCGGTAGAGTGTCAAAGGAAAGGTTTCTGTTCCATGGCTCTTTCATGGAAATCAAGCCAAATAGGAAGTAACCACCTTTATTCTTGGTGTGGTGACAAGGAAAACACATCCATGTGCAAAGTGTAACCCGGTACTGCAAAAGGCAAGTAAGTGTGTGCAGCAGCTTCTCTGCTTCCTGGGAACACAACCAAACAGACAAGAATTGTGTTTTGATCAACTCCAGAAAGCACGACATAGAAACAAAAAGCAGAGATCACTGTTCACTGGGAAAAGCAAAGCTTTATGTTACAGAGCTCTTTCATGGAAATTAAGCAAATTAGGCAGTAACAGCTTTGGTTCTTCTTCTAAGGACATGAAAGACACCAACCGGTGCAGTGTAGAAGCTAGTAGTGGCTAAGGCAAAAAACTGTCTGCAGCAGCTTCTCTCTTTCCTGGGAACACAAACAAACAGACAAGAACTGTGATTTGATCAACTCCAGAAAGTAACACATTGAAACCAAATGCAGACTTCAGTGTTCAAGCTGAAAAGAAAAGCTTGATGTTCCAGAGCACATTCATGGAGACTTAGTCATCTAGGCAATACCAGCTTTGGTTCTGCTCTATAGACATGAGAAACATCAAGCGGTAGAGTGTCAAAGGAAAGTTTTCTGTTCCATGGCTCTTTCATGAAAATCAAGCCAAATAGGAAGTAACCACCTTTATTCTTGGTGTGGTGACAAGGAAAACACATCCATGTGCAAAGTGTAACCCGGTACTGCAAAAGGCAAATAAGTGTGTGCAGCAGCTTCTCTGCTTCCTGGGAACACAACCAAACAGACAAGAATTGTGTTTTGATCAACTCCAGAAAGCACGACATAGAAACAAAAAGCAGAGATCACTGTTCACTGGGAAAAGCAAAGCTTTATGTTACAGAGCTCTTTCATGGAAATTAAGCAAATTAGGCAGTAACAGCTTTGGTTCTTCTTCTAAGGACATGAAAGACACCAACCGGTGCAGTGTAGAAGCCAGTAGTGGCTAAGGCAAAAAACTGTCTGCAGCAGCTTCTCTCTTTCCTGGGAACACAAACCAACAGACAAGAACTGTGATTTGATCAACTCCAGAAAGTAACACATTGAAACCAAATGCAGACTTCAGTGTTCAAGCTGAAAAGCAAAGCTTGATGTTCCAGAGCACTTTCATGGAGACTTAGTCATCTAGGCAATACCAGCTTTGGTTCTGCTCTATAGACATGAGAAACATCAAGCGGTAGAGTGTCAAAGGAAAGGTTTCTGTTCCATGGCTCTTTCATGAAAATCAAGCCAAATAGGAAGTAACCACCTTTATTCTTGGTGTGGTGACAAGGAAAACACATCCATGTGCAAAGTGTAACCCGGTACTGCAAAAGGCAAGTAAGTGTGTGCAGCAGCTTCTCTGCTTCCTGGGAACACAACCAAACAGACAAGAATTGTGTTTTGATCAACTCCAGAAAGCACGACATAGAAACAAAAAGCAGAGATCACTGTTCACTGGGAAAAGCAAAGCTTTATGTTACAGAGCTCTTTCATGGAAATTAAGCAAATTAGGCAGTAACAGCTTTGGTTCTTCTTCTAAGGACATGAAAGACACCAACCGGTGCAGTGTAGAAGCCAGTAGTGGCTCTGGCAAAAAACTGTCTGCAGCAGCTTCTCTCTTTCCTGGGAACACAAACCAACAGACAAGAACTGTGATTTGATCAACTCCAGAAAGTAACACATTGAAACCAAATGCAGACTTCAGTGTTCAAGCTGAAAAGCAAAGCTTGATGTTACAGAGCACTTTCATGGAGACTTAGTCATCTAGGCAATACCAGCTTTGGTTCTGCTCTATAGACATGAGAAACATCAAGCGGTAGAGTGTCAAAGGAAAGGTTTCTGTTCCATGGCTCTTTCATGGAAATCAAGCCAAATAGGAAGTAACCACCTTTATTCTTGGTGTGGTGACAAGGAAAACACATCCATGTGCAAAGTGTAACCCGGTACTGCAAAAGGCAAGTAAGTGTGTGCAGCAGCTTCTCTGCTTCCTGGGAACACAACCAAACAGACAAGAATTGTGTTTTGATCAACTCCAGAAAGCACGACATAGAAACAAAAAGCAGAGATCACTGTTCACTGGGAAAAGCAAAGCTTTATGTTACAGAGCTCTTTCATGGAAATTAAGCAAATTAGGCAGTAACAGCTTTGGTTCTTCTTCTAAGGACATGAAAGACACCAACCGGTGCAGTGTAGAAGCCAGTAGTGGCTAAGGCAAAAAACTGTCTGCAGCAGCTTCTCTCTTTCCTGGGAACACAAACCAACAGACAAGAACTGTGATTTGATCAACTCCAGAAAGTAACACATTGAAACCAAATGCAGACTTCAGTGTTCAAGCTGAAAAGCAAAGCTTGATGTTCCAGAGCACTTTCATGGAGACTTAGTCATCTAGGCAATACCAGCTTTGGTTCTGCTCTATAGACATGAGAAACATCAAGCGGTAGAGTGTCAAAGGAAAGTTTTCTGTTCCATGGCTCTTTCATGAAAATCAAGCCAAATAGGAAGTAACCACCTTTATTCTTGGTGTGGTGACAAGGAAAACACATCCATGTGCAAAGTGTAACCCGGTACTGCAAAAGGCAAGTAAGTGTGTGCAGCAGCTTCTCTGCTTCCTGGGAACACAACCAAACAGACAAGAATTGTGTTTTGATCAACTCCAGAAAGCACGACATAGAAACAAAAAGCAGAGATCACTGTTCACTGGGAAAAGCAAAGCTTTATGTTACAGAGCTCTTTCATGGAAATTAAGCAAATTAGGCAGTAACAGCTTTGGTTCTTCTTCTAAGGACATGAAAGACACCAACCGGTGCAGTGTAGAAGCCAGTAGTGGCTAAGGCAAAAAACTGTCTGCAGCAGCTTCTCTCTTTCCTGGGAACACAAACCAACAGACAAGAACTGTGATTTGATCAACTCCAGAAAGTAACACATTGAAACCAAATGCAGACTTCCGTGTTCAAGCTGAAAAGCAAAGCTTGATGTTACAGAGCACTTTCATGGAGACTTAGTCATCTAGGCAATACCAGCTTTGGTTCTGCTCTATAGACATGAGAAACATCAAGCGGTAGAGTGTCAAAGGAAAGGTTTCTGTTCCATGGCTCTTTCATGGAAATCAAGCCAAATAGGAAGTAACCACCTTTATTCTTGGTGTGGTGACAAGGAAAACACATCCATGTGCAAAGTGTAACCCGGTACTGCAAAAGGCAAGTAAGTGTGTGCAGCAGCTTCTCTGCTTCCTGGGAACACAACCAAACAGACAAGAATTGTGTTTTGATCAACTCCAGAAAGCACGAGATAGAAACAAAAAGCAGAGATCACTGTTCACTGGGAAAAGCAAAGCTTTATGTTACAGAGCTCTTTCATGGAAATTAAGCAAATTAGGCAGTAACAGCTTTGGTTCTTCTTCTAAGGACATGAAAGACACCAACCGGTGCAGTGTAGAAGCCAGTAGTGGCTAAGGCAAAAAACTGTCTGCAGCAGCTTCTCTCTTTCCTGGGAACACAAACAAACAGACAAGAACTGTGATTTGATCAACTCCAGAAAGTAACACATTGAAACCAAATGCAGACTTCAGTGTTCAAGCTGAAAAGCAAAGCTTGATGTTACAGAGCACTTTCATGGAGACTTAGTCATCTAGGCAATACCAGCTTTGGTTCTGCTCTATAGACATGAGAAACATCAAGCGGTAGAGTGTCAAAGGAAAGGTTTCTGTTCCATGGCTCTTTCATGGAAATCAAGCCAAATAGGAAGTAACCACCTTTATTCTTGGTGTGGTGACAAGGAAAACACATCCATGTGCAAAGTGTAACCCGGTACTGCAAAAGGCAAGTAAGTGTGTGCAGCAGCTTCTCTGCTTCCTGGGAACACAACCAAACAGACAAGAATTGTGTTTTGATCAACTCCAGAAAGCACGACATAGAAACAAAAAGCAGAGATCACTGTTCACTGGGAAAAGCAAAGCTTTATGTTACAGAGCTCTTTCATGGAAATTAAGCAAATTAGGCAGTAACAGCTTTGGTTCTTCTTCTAAGGACATGAAAGACACCAACCGGTGCAGTGTAGAAGCTAGTAGTGGCTAAGGCAAAAAACTGTCTGCAGCAGCTTCTCTCTTTCCTGGGAACACAAACAAACAGACAAGAACTGTGATTTGATCAACTCCAGAAAGTAACACATTGAAACCAAATGCAGACTTCAGTGTTCAAGCTGAAAAGAAAAGCTTGATGTTCCAGAGCACATTCATGGAGACTTAGTCATCTAGGCAATACCAGCTTTGGTTCTGCTCTATAGACATGAGAAACATCAAGCGGTAGAGTGTCAAAGGAAAGTTTTCTGTTCCATGGCTCTTTCATGAAAATCAAGCCAAATAGGAAGTAACCACCTTTATTCTTGGTGTGGTGACAAGGAAAACACATCCATGTGCAAAGTGTAACCCGGTACTGCAAAAGGCAAATAAGTGTGTGCAGCAGCTTCTCTGCTTCCTGGGAACACAACCAAACAGACAAGAATTGTGTTTTGATCAACTCCAGAAAGCACGACATAGAAACAAAAAGCAGAGATCACTGTTCACTGGGAAAAGCAAAGCTTTATGTTACAGAGCTCTTTCATGGAAATTAAGCAAATTAGGCAGTAACAGCTTTGGTTCTTCTTCTAAGGACATGAAAGACACCAACCGGTGCAGTGTAGAAGCCAGTAGTGGCTAAGGCAAAAAACTGTCTGCAGCAGCTTCTCTCTTTCCTGGGAACACAAACCAACAGACAAGAACTGTGATTTGATCAACTCCAGAAAGTAACACATTGAAACCAAATGCAGACTTCAGTGTTCAAGCTGAAAAGCAAAGCTTGATGTTCCAGAGCACTTTCATGGAGACTTAGTCATCTAGGCAATACCAGCTTTGGTTCTGCTCTATAGACATGAGAAACATCAAGCGGTAGAGTGTCAAAGGAAAGGTTTCTGTTCCATGGCTCTTTCATGGAAATCAAGCCAAATAGGAAGTAACCACCTTTATTCTTGGTGTGGTGACAAGGAAAACACATCCATGTGCAAAGTGTAACCCGGTACTGCAAAAGGCAAGTAAGTGTGTGCAGCAGCTTCTCTGCTTCCTGGGAACACAACCAAACAGACAAGAATTGTGTTTTGATCAACTCCAGAAAGCACGACATAGAAACAAAAAGCAGAGATCACTGTTCACTGGGAAAAGCAAAGCTTTATGTTACAGAGCTCTTTCATGGAAATTAAGCAAATTAGGCAGTAACAGCTTTGGTTCTTCTTCTAAGGACATGAAAGACACCAACCGGTGCAGTGTAGAAGCTAGTAGTGGCTAAGGCAAAAAACTGTCTGCAGCAGCTTCTCTCTTTCCTGGGAACACAAACAAACAGACAAGAACTGTGATTTGATCAGCTCCAGAAAGTAACACATTGAAACCAAATGCAGACTTCAGTGTTCAAGCTGAAAAGAAAAGCTTGATGTTCCAGAGCACATTCATGGAGACTTAGTCATCTAGGCAATACCAGCTTTGGTTCTGCTCTATAGACATGAGAAACATCAAGCGGTAGAGTGTCAAAGGAAAGTTTTCTGTTCCATGGCTCTTTCATGAAAATCAAGCCAAATAGGAAGTAACCACCTTTATTCTTGGTGTGGTGACAAGGAAAACACATCCATGTGCAAAGTGTAACCCGGTACTGCAAAAGGCAAGTAAGTGTGTGCAGCAGCTTCTCTGCTTCCTGGGAACACAACCAAACAGACAAGAATTGTGTTTTGATCAACTCCAGAAAGCACGACATAGAAACAAAAAGCAGAGATCACTGTTCACTGGGAAAAGCAAAGCTTTATGTTACAGAGCTCTTTCATGGAAATTAAGCAAATTAGGCAGTAACAGCTTTGGTTCTTCTTCTAAGGACATGAAAGACACCAACCGGTGCAGTGTAGAAGCCAGTAGCGGCTAAGGCAAAAAACTGTCTGCAGCAGCTTCTCTCTTTCCTGGGAACACAAACCAACAGACAAGAACTGTGATTTGATCAACTCCAGAAAGTAACACATTGAAACCAAATGCAGACTTCAGTGTTCAAGCTTAAAAGCAAAGCTTGATGTTACAGAGCACTTTCATGGAGACTTAGTCATCTAGGCAATACCAGCTTTGGTTCTGCTCTATAGACATGAGAAACATCAAGCGGTAGAGTGTCAAAGGAAAGTTTTCTGTTCCATGGCTCTTTCATGGAACTCAAGCCAAATAGGAAGTAACCACCTTTATTCTTGGTGTGGTGACAAGGAAAACACATCCATGTGCAAAGTGTAACCCGGTACTGCAAAAGGCAAGTAAGTGTGTGCAGCAGCTTCTCTGCTTCCTGGGAACACAACCAAACAGACAAGAATTGTGTTTTGATCAACTCCAGAAAGCACGACATAGAAACAAAAAGCAGAGATCACTGTTCACTGGGAAAAGCAAAGCTTTATGTTACAGAGCTCTTTCATGGAAATTAAGCAAATTAGGCAGTAACAGCTTTGGTTCTTCTTCTAAGGACATGAAAGACACCAACCGGTGCAGTGTAGAAGCCAGTAGTGGCTAAGGCAAAAAACTGTCTGCAGCAGCTTCTCTCTTTCCTGGGAACACAAACAAACAGACAAGAACTGTGATTTGATCAACTCCAGAAAGTAACACATTGAAACCAAATGCAGACTTCAGTGTTCAAGCTGAAAAGAAAAGCTTGATGTTCCAGAGCACATTCATGGAGACTTAGTCATCTAGGCAATACCAGCTTTGGTTCTGCTCTATAGACATGAGAAACATCAAGCGGTAGAGTGTCAAAGGAAAGTTTTCTGTTCCATGGCTCTTTCATGAAAATCAAGCCAAATAGGAAGTAACCACCTTTATTCTTGGTGTGGTGACAAGGAAAACACATCCATGTGCAAAGTGTAACCCGGTACTGCAAAAGGCAAGTAAGTGTGTGCAGCAGCTTCTCTGCTTCCTGGGAACACAACCAAACAGACAAGAATTGTGTTTTGATCAACTCCAGAAAGCACGACATAGAAACAAAAAGCAGAGATCACTGTTCACTGGGAAAAGCAAAGCTTTATGTTACAGAGCTCTTTCATGGAAATTAAGCAAATTAGGCAGTAACAGCTTTGGTTCTTCTTCTAAGGACATGAAAGACACCAACCGGTGCAGTGTAGAAGCCAGTAGTGGCTAAGGCAAAAAACTGTCTGCAGCAGCTTCTCTCTTTCCTGGGAACACAAACAAACAGACAAGAACTGTGATTTGATCAACTCCAGAAAGTAACACATTGAAACCAAATGCAGACTTCAGTGTTCAAGCTGAAAAGCAAAGCTTGATGTTACAGAGCACTTTCATGGAGACTTAGTCATCTAGGCAATACCAGCTTTGGTTCTGCTCTATAGACATGAGAAACATCAAGCGGTAGAGTGTCAAAGGAAAGTTTTCTGTTCCATGGCTCTTTCATGGAAATCAAGCCAAATAGGAAGTAACCCCCTTTATTCTTGGTGTGGTGACAAGGAAAACACATCCATGTGCAAAGTGTAACCCGGTACTGCAAAAGGCAAGTAAGTGTGTGCAGCAGCTTCTCTGCTTCCTGGGAACACAACCAAACAGACAAGAATTGTGTTTTGATCAACTCCAGAAAGCACGACATAGAAACAAAAAGCAGAGATCACTGTTCACTGGGAAAAGCAAAGCTTTATGTTACAGAGCTCTTTCATGGAAATGAAGCAAATTAGGCAGTAACAGCTTTGGTTCTTCTTCTAAGGACATGAAAGACACCAACCGGTGCAGTGTAGAAGCTAGTAGTGGCTAAGGCAAAAAACTGTCTGCAGCAGCTTCTCTCTTTCCTGGGAACACAAACCAACAGACAAGAACTGTGATTTGATCAACTCCAGAAAGTAACACATTGAAACCAAATGCAGACTTCAGTGTTCAAGCTGAAAAGCAAAGCTTGATGTTACAGAGCACTTTCATGGAGACTTAGTCATCTAGGCAATACCAGCTTTGGTTCTGCTCTATAGACATGAGAAACATCAAGCGGTAGAGTGTCAAAGGAAAGTTTTCTGTTCCATGGCTCTTTCATGGAAATCAAGCCAAATAGGAAGTAATCACCTTTATTCTTGGTGTGGTGACAAGGAAAACACATCCATGTGCAAAGTGTAACCCGGTACTGCAAAAGGCAAGTAAGTGTGTGCAGCAGCTTCTCTGCTTCCTGGGAACACAACCAAACAGACAAGAATTGTGTTTTGATCAACTCCAGAAAGCACGACATAGAAACAAAAAGCAGAGATCACTGTTCACTGGGAAAAGCAAAGCTTTATGTTACAGAACTCTTTCATGGAAATTAAGCAAATTAGGCAGTAACAGCTTTGGTTCTTCTTCTAAGGACATGAAAGACACCAACCGGTGCAGTGTAGAAGCCAGTAGTGGCTAAGGCAAAAAACTGTCTGCAGCAGCTTCTCTCTTTCCTGGGAACACAAACCAACAGACAAGAACTGTGATTTGATCAACTCCAGAAAGTAACACATTGAAACCAAATGCAGACTTCAGTGTTCAAGCTGAAAAGCAAAGCTTGATGTTACAGAGCACTTTCATGGAGACTTAGTCATCTAGGCAATACCAGCTTTGGTTCTGCTCTATAGACATGAGAAACATCAAGCGGTAGAGTGTCAAAGGAAAGGTTTCTGTTCCATGGCTCTTTCATGGAAATCAAGCCAAATAGGAAGTAACCACCTTTATTCTTGGTGTGGTGACAAGGAAAACACATCCATGTGCAAAGTGTAACCCGGTACTGCAAAAGGCAAGTAAGTGTGTGCAGCAGCTTCTCTGCTTCCTGGGAACACAACCAAACAGACAAGAATTGTGTTTTGATCAACTCCAGAAAGCACGACATAGAAACAAAAAGCAGAGATCACTGTTCACTGGGAAAAGCAAAGCTTTATGTTACAGAGCTCTTTCATGGAAATTAAGCAAATTAGGCAGTAACAGCTTTGGTTCTTCTTCTAAGGACATGAAAGACACCAACCGGTGCAGTGTAGAAGCCAGTAGTGGCTAAGGCAAAAAACTGTCTGCAGCAGCTTCTCTCTTTCCTGGGAACACAAACAAACAGACAAGAACTGTGATTTGATCAACTCCAGAAAGTAACACATTGAAACCAAATGCAGACTTCAGTGTTCAAGCTGAAAAGCAAAGCTTGATGTTCCAGAGCACTTTCATGGAGACTTAGTCATCTAGGCAATACCAGCTTTGGTTCTGCTCTATAGACATGAGAAACATCAAGCGGTAGAGTGTCAAAGGAAAGGTTTCTGTTCCATGGCTCTTTCATGGAAATCAAGCCAAATAGGAAGTAACCACCTTTATTCTTGGTGTGGTGACAAGGAAAACACATCCATGTGCAAAGTGTAACCCGGTACTGCAAAAGGCAAGTAAGTGTGTGCAGCAGCTTCTCTGCTTCATGGGAACACAACCAAACAGACAAGAATTGTGTTTTGATCAACTCCAGAAAGCACGACATAGAAACAAAAAGCAGAGATCACTGTTCACTGGGAAAAGCAAAGCTTTATGTTACAGAACTCTTTCATGGAAATTAAGCAAATTAGGCAGTAACAGCTTTGGTTCTTCTTCTAAGGACATGAAAGACACCAACCGGTGCAGTGTAGAAGCCAGTAGTGGCTAAGGCAAAAAACTGTCTGCAGCAGCTTCTCTCTTTCCTGGGAACACAAACCAACAGACAAGAACTGTGATTTGATCAACTCCAGAAAGTAACACATTGAAACCAAATGCAGACTTCAGTGTTCAAGCTGAAAAGAAAAGCTTGATGTTACAGAGCACATTCATGGAGACTTAGTCATCTAGGCAATACCAGCTTTGGTTCTGCTCTATAGACATGAGAAACATCAAGCGGTAGAGTGTCAAAGGAAAGTTTTCTGTTCCATGGCTCTTTCATGAAAATCAAGCCAAATAGGAAGTAACCACCTTTATTCTTGGTGTGGTGACAAGGAAAACACATCCATGTGCAAAGTGTAACCCGGTACTGCAAAAGGCAAATAAGTGTGTGCAGCAGCTTCTCTGCTTCCTGGGAACACAACCAAACAGACAAGAATTGTGTTTTGATCAACTCCAGAAAGCACGACATAGAAACAAAAAGCAGAGATCACTGTTCACTGGGAAAAGCAAAGCTTTATGTTACAGAACTCTTTCATGGAAATTAAGCAAATTAGGCAGTAACAGCTTTGGTTCTTCTTCTAAGGACATGAAAGACACCAACCGGTGCAGTGTAGAAGCCAGTAGTGGCTAAGGCAAAAAACTGTCTGCAGCAGCTTCTCTCTTTCCTGGGAACACAAACCAACAGACAAGAACTGTGATTTGATCAACTCCAGAAAGTAACACATTGAAACCAAATGCAGACTTCAGTGTTCAAGCTGAAAAGCAAAGCTTGATGTTACAGAGCACTTTCATGGAGACTTAGTCATCTAGGCAATACCAGCTTTGGTTCTGCTCTATAGACATGAGAAACATCAAGCGGTAGAGTGTCAAAGGAAAGTTTTCTGTTCCATGGCTCTTTCATGGAAATCAAGCCAAATAGGAAGTAACCACCTTTATTCTTGGTGTGGTGACAAGGAAAACACATCCATGTGCAAAGTGTAACCCGGTACTGCAAAAGGCAAGTAAGTGTGTGCAGCAGCTTCTCTGCTTCCTGGGAACACAACCAAACAGACAAGAATTGTGTTTTGATCAACTCCAGAAAGCACGACATAGAAACAAAAAGCAGAGATCACTGTTCACTGGGAAAAGCAAAGCTTTATGTTACAGAACTCTTTCATGGAAATTAAGCAAATTAGGCAGTAACAGCTTTGGTTCTTCTTCTAAGGACATGAAAGACACCAACCGGTGCAGTGTAGAAGCCAGTAGTGGCTAAGGCAAAAAACTGTCTGCAGCAGCTTCTCTCTTTCCTGGGAACACAAACAAACAGACAAGAACTGTGATTTGATCAACTCCAGAAAGTAACACATTGAAACCAAATGCAGACTTCAGTGTTCAAGCTGAAAAGCAAAGCTTGATGTTACAGAGCACTTTCATGGAGACTTAGTCATCTAGGCAATACCAGCTTTGGTTCTGCTCTATAGACATGAGAAACATCAAGCGGTAGAGTGTCAAAGGAAAGTTTTCTGTTCCATGGCTCTTTCATGAAAATCAAGCCAAATAGGAAGTAACCACCTTTATTCTTGGTGTGGTGACAAGGAAAACACATCCATGTGCAAAGTGTAACCCGGTACTGCAAAAGGCAAATAAGTGTGTGCAGCAGCTTCTCTGCTTCCTGGGAACACAACCAAACAGACAAGAATTGTGTTTTGATCAACTCCAGAAAGCACGACATAGAAACAAAAAGCAGAGATCACTGTTCACTGGGAAAAGCAAAGCTTTATGTTACAGAGCTCTTTCATGGAAATTAAGCAAATTAGGCAGTAACAGCTTTGGTTCTTCTTCTAAGGACATGAAAGACACCAACCGGTGCAGTGTAGAAGCCAGTAGTGGCTAAGGCAAAAAACTGTCTGCAGCAGCTTCTCTCTTTCCTGGGAACACAAACCAACAGACAAGAACTGTGATTTGATCAACTCCAGAAAGTAACACATTGAAACCAAATGCAGACTTCAGTGTTCAAGCTGAAAAGCAAAGCTTGATGTTACAGAGCACTTTCATGGAGACTTAGTCATCTAGGCAATACCAGCTTTGGTTCTGCTCTATAGACATGAGAAACATCAAGCGGTAGAGTGTCAAAGGAAAGGTTTCTGTTCCATGGCTCTTTCATGGAAATCAAGCCAAATAGGAAGTAACCACCTTTATTCTTGGTGTGGTGACAAGGAAAACACATCCATGTGCAAAGTGTAACCCGGTACTGCAAAAGGCAAGTAAGTGTGTGCAGCAGCTTCTCTGCTTCCTGGGAACACAACCAAACAGACAAGAATTGTGTTTTGATCAACTCCAGAAAGCACGAGATAGAAACAAAAAGCAGAGATCACTGTTCACTGGGAAAAGCAAAGCTTTATGTTACAGAGCTCTTTCATGGAAATTAAGCAAATTAGGCAGTAACAGCTTTGGTTCTTCTTCTAAGGACATGAAAGACACCAACCGGTGCAGTGTAGAAGCCAGTAGTGGCTAAGGCAAAAAACTGTCTGCAGCAGCTTCTCTCTTTCCTGGGAACACAAACCAACAGACAAGAACTGTGATTTGATCAACTCCAGAAAGTAACACATTGAAACCAAATGCAGACTTCAGTGTTCAAGCTGAAAAGCAAAGCTTGATGTTACAGAGCACTTTCATGGAGACTTAGTCATCTAGGCAATACCAGCTTTGGTTCTGCTCTATAGACATGAGAAACATCAAGCGGTAGAGTGTCAAAGGAAAGGTTTCTGTTCCATGGCTCTTTCATGGAAATCAAGCCAAATAGGAAGTAACCACCTTTATTCTTGGTGTGGTGACAAGGAAAACACATCCATGTGCAAAGTGTAACCCGGTACTGCAAAAGGCAAGTAAGTGTGTGCAGCAGCTTCTCTGCTTCCTGGGAACACAACCAAACAGACAAGAATTGTGTTTTGATCAACTCCAGAAAGCACGAGATAGAAACAAAAAGCAGAGATCACTGTTCACTGGGAAAAGCAAAGCTTTATGTTACAGAGCTCTTTCATGGAAATTAAGCAAATTAGGCAGTAACAGCTTTGGTTCTTCTTCTAAGGACATGAAAGACACCAACCGGTGCAGTGTAGAAGCCAGTAGTGGCTAAGGCAAAAAACTGTCTGCAGCAGCTTCTCTCTTTCCTGGGAACACAAACCAACAGACAAGAACTGTGATTTGATCAACTCCAGAAAGTAACACATTGAAACCAAATGCAGACTTCAGTGTTCAAGCTGAAAAGCAAAGCTTGATGTTACAGAGCACTTTCATGGAGACTTAGTCATCTAGGCAATACCAGCTTTGGTTCTGCTCTATAGACATGAGAAACATCAAGCGGTAGAGTGTCAAAGGAAAGGTTTCTGTTCCATGGCTCTTTCATGGAAATCAAGCCAAATAGGAAGTAACCACCTTTATTCTTGGTGTGGTGACAAGGAAAACACATCCATGTGCAAAGTGTAACCCGGTACTGCAAAAGGCAAGTAAGTGTGTGCAGCAGCTTCTCTGCTTCCTGGGAACACAACCAAACAGACAAGAATTGTGTTTTGATCAACTCCAGAAAGCACGACATAGAAACAAAAAGCAGAGATCACTGTTCACTGGGAAAAGCAAAGCTTTATGTTACAGAGCTCTTTCATGGAAATGAAGCAAATTAGGCAGTAACAGCTTTGGTTCTTCTTCTAAGGACATGAAAGACACCAACTGGTGCAGTGTAGAAGCCAGTAGTGGCTAAGGCAAAAAACTGTCTGCAGCAGCTTCTCTCTTTCCTGGGAACACAAACCAACAGACAAGAACTGTGATTTGATCAACTCCAGAAAGTAACACATTGAAACCAAATGCAGACTTCAGTGTTCAAGCTGAAAAGCAAAGCTTGATGTTACAGAGCACTTTCATGGAGACTTAGTCATCTAGGCAATACCAGCTTTGGTTCTGCTCTATAGACATGAGAAACATCAAGCGGTAGAGTGTCAAAGGAAAGGTTTCTGTTCCATGGCTCTTTCATGGAAATCAAGCCAAATAGGAAGTAACCACCTTTATTCTTGGTGTGGTGACAAGGAAAACACATCCATGTGCAAAGTGTAACCCGGTACTGCAAAAGGCAAGTAAGTGTGTGCAGCAGCTTCTCTGCTTCCTGGGAACACAACCAAACAGACAAGAATTGTGTTTTGATCAACTCCAGAAAGCACGACATAGAAACAAAAAGCAGAGATCACTGTTCACTGGGAAAAGCAAAGCTTTATGTTACAGAGCTCTTTCATGGAAATTAAGCAAATTAGGCAGTAACAGCTTTGGTTCTTCTTCTAAGGACATGAAAGACACCAACCGGTGCAGTGTAGAAGCTAGTAGTGGCTAAGGCAAAAAACTGTCTGCAGCAGCTTCTCTCTTTCCTGGGAACACAAACAAACAGACAAGAACTGTGATTTGATCAACTCCAGAAAGTAACACATTGAAACCAAATGCAGACTTCAGTGTTCAAGCTGAAAAGAAAAGCTTGATGTTACAGAGCACTTTCATGGAGACTTAGTCATCTAGGCAATACCAGCTTTGGTTCTGCTCTATAGACATGAGAAACATCAAGCGGTAGAGTGTCAAAGGAAAGTTTTCTGTTCCATGGCTCTTTCATGGAAATCAAGCCAAATAGGAAGTAATCACCTTTATTCTTGGTGTGGTGACAAGGAAAACACATCCATGTGCAAAGTGTAACCCGGTACTGCAAAAGGCAAGTAAGTGTGTGCAGCAGCTTCTCTGCTTCCTGGGAACACAACCAAACAGACAAGAATTGTGTTTTGATCAACTCCAGAAAGCACGACATAGAAACAAAAAGCAGAGATCACTGTTCACTGGGAAAAGCCAAGCTTTATGTTACAGAGCTCTTTCATGGAAATTAAGCAAATTAGGCAGTAACAGCTTTGGTTCTTCTTCTAAGGACATGAAAGACACCAACCGGTGCAGTGTAGAAGCCAGTAGTGGCTAAGGCAAAAAACTGTCTGCAGCAGCTTCTCTCTTTCCTGGGAACACAAACCAACAGACAAGAACTGTGATTTGATCAACTCCAGAAAGTAACACATTGAAACCAAATGCAGACTTCAGTGTTCAAGCTGAAAAGCAAAGCTTGATGTTACAGAGCACTTTCATGGAGACTTAGTCATCTAGGCAATACCAGCTTTGGTTCTGCTCTATAGACATGAGAAACATCAAGCGGTAGAGTGTCAAAGGAAAGGTTTCTGTTCCATGGCTCTTTCATGGAAATCAAGCCAAATAGGAAGTAACCACCTTTATTCTTGGTGTGGTGACAAGGAAAACACATCCATGTGCAAAGTGTAACCCGGTACTGCAAAAGGCAAGTAAGTGTGTGCAGCAGCTTCTCTGCTTCCTGGGAACACAACCAAACAGACAAGAATTGTGTTTTGATCAACTCCAGAAAGCACGACATAGAAACAAAAAGCAGAGATCACTGTTCACTGGGAAAAGCAAAGCTTTATGTTACAGAGCTCTTTCATGGAAATTAAGCAAATTAGGCAGTAACAGCTTTGGTTCTTCTTCTAAGGACATGAAAGACACCAACCGGTGCAGTGTAGAAGCCAGTAGTGGCTAAGGCAAAAAACTGTCTGCAGCAGCTTCTCTCTTTCCTGGGAACACAAACCAACAGACAAGAACTGTGATTTGATCAACTCCAGAAAGTAACACATTGAAACCAAATGCAGACTTCAGTGTTCAAGCTGAAAAGCAAAGCTTGATGTTCCAGAGCACTTTCATGGAGACTTAGTCATCTAGGCAATACCAGCTTTGGTTCTGCTCTATAGACATGAGAAACATCAAGCGGTAGAGTGTCAAAGGAAAGTTTTCTGTTCCATGGCTCTTTCATGGAAATCAAGCCAAATAGGAAGTAACCACCTTTATTCTTGGTGTGGTGACAAGGAAAACACATCCATGTGCAAAGTGTAACCCGGTACTGCAAAAGGCAAGTAAGTGTGTGCAGCAGCTTCTCTGCTTCCTGGGAACACAACCAAACAGACAAGAATTGTGTTTTGATCAACTCCAGAAAGCACGACATAGAAACAAAAAGCAGAGATCACTGTTCACTGGGAAAAGCAAAGCTTTATGTTACAGAACTCTTTCATGGAAATTAAGCAAATTAGGCAGTAACAGCTTTGGTTCTTCTTCTAAGGACATGAAAGACACCAACCGGTGCAGTGTAGAAGCCAGTAGTGGCTAAGGCAAAAAACTGTCTGCAGCAGCTTCTCTCTTTCCTGGGAACACAAACCAACAGACAAGAACTGTGATTTGATCAACTCCAGAAAGTAACACATTGAAACCAAATGCAGACTTCAGTGTTCAAGCTGAAAAGAAAAGCTTGATGTTACAGAGCACATTCATGGAGACTTAGTCATCTAGGCAATACCAGCTTTGGTTCTGCTCTATAGACATGAGAAACATCAAGCGGTAGAGTGTCAAAGGAAAGTTTTCTGTTCCATGGCTCTTTCATGAAAATCAAGCCAAATAGGAAGTAACCACCTTTATTCTTGGTGTGGTGACAAGGAAAACACATCCATGTGCAAAGTGTAACCCGGTACTGCAAAAGGCAAATAAGTGTGTGCAGCAGCTTCTCTGCTTCCTGGGAACACAACCAAACAGACAAGAATTGTGTTTTGATCAACTCCAGAAAGCACGACATAGAAACAAAAAGCAGAGATCACTGTTCACTGGGAAAAGCCAAGCTTTATGTTACAGAGCTCTTTCATGGAAATTAAGCAAATTAGGCAGTAACAGCTTTGGTTCTTCTTCTAAGGACATGAAAGACACCAACCGGTGCAGTGTAGAAGCCAGTAGTGGCTAAGGCAAAAAACTGTCTGCAGCAGCTTCTCTCTTTCCTGGGAACACAAACCAACAGACAAGAACTGTGATTTGATCAACTCCAGAAAGTAACACATTGAAACCAAATGCAGACTTCAGTGTTCAAGCTGAAAAGCAAAGCTTGATGTTACAGAGCACTTTCATGGAGACTTAGTCATCTAGGCAATACCAGCTTTGGTTCTGCTCTATAGACATGAGAAACATCAAGCGGTAGAGTGTCAAAGGAAAGGTTTCTGTTCCATGGCTCTTTCATGGAAATCAAGCCAAATAGGAAGTAACCACCTTTATTCTTGGTGTGGTGACAAGGAAAACACATCCATGTGCAAAGTGTAACCCGGTACTGCAAAAGGCAAGTAAGTGTGTGCAGCAGCTTCTCTGCTTCCTGGGAACACAACCAAACAGACAAGAATTGTGTTTTGATCAACTCCAGAAAGCACGACATAGAAACAAAAAGCAGAGATCACTGTTCACTGGGAAAAGCAAAGCTTTATGTTACAGAGCTCTTTCATGGAAATTAAGCAAATTAGGCAGTAACAGCTTTGGTTCTTCTTCTAAGGACATGAAAGACACCAACCGGTGCAGTGTAGAAGCCAGTAGTGGCTAAGGCAAAAAACTGTCTGCAGCAGCTTCTCTCTTTCCTGGGAACACAAACCAACAGACAAGAACTGTGATTTGATCAACTCCAGAAAGTAACACATTGAAACCAAATGCAGACTTCAGTGTTCAAGCTGAAAAGCAAAGCTTGATGTTCCAGAGCACTTTCATGGAGACTTAGTCATCTAGGCAATACCAGCTTTGGTTCTGCTCTATAGACATGAGAAACATCAAGCGGTAGAGTGTCAAAGGAAAGTTTTCTGTTCCATGGCTCTTTCATGGAAATCAAGCCAAATAGGAAGTAACCACCTTTATTCTTGGTGTGGTGACAAGGAAAACACATCCATGTGCAAAGTGTAACCCGGTACTGCAAAAGGCAAGTAAGTGTGTGCAGCAGCTTCTCTGCTTCCTGGGAACACAACCAAACAGACAAGAATTGTGTTTTGATCAACTCCAGAAAGCACGACATAGAAACAAAAAGCAGAGATCACTGTTCACTGGGAAAAGCAAAGCTTTATGTTACAGAACTCTTTCATGGAAATTAAGCAAATTAGGCAGTAACAGCTTTGGTTCTTCTTCTAAGGACATGAAAGACACCAACCGGTGCAGTGTAGAAGCCAGTAGTGGCTAAGGCAAAAAACTGTCTGCAGCAGCTTCTCTCTTTCCTGGGAACACAAACCAACAGACAAGAACTGTGATTTGATCAACTCCAGAAAGTAACACATTGAAACCAAATGCAGACTTCAGTGTTCAAGCTGAAAAGAAAAGCTTGATGTTACAGAGCACATTCATGGAGACTTAGTCATCTAGGCAATACCAGCTTTGGTTCTGCTCTATAGACATGAGAAACATCAAGCGGTAGAGTGTCAAAGGAAAGTTTTCTGTTCCATGGCTCTTTCATGAAAATCAAGCCAAATAGGAAGTAACCACCTTTATTCTTGGTGTGGTGACAAGGAAAACACATCCATGTGCAAAGTGTAACCCGGTACTGCAAAAGGCAAATAAGTGTGTGCAGCAGCTTCTCTGCTTCCTGGGAACACAACCAAACAGACAAGAATTGTGTTTTGATCAACTCCAGAAAGCACGACATAGAAACAAAAAGCAGAGATCACTGTTCACTGGGAAAAGCAAAGCTTTATGTTACAGAACTCTTTCATGGAAATTAAGCAAATTAGGCAGTAACAGCTTTGGTTCTTCTTCTAAGGACATGAAAGACACCAACCGGTGCAGTGTAGAAGCCAGTAGTGGCTAAGGCAAAAAACTGTCTGCAGCAGCTTCTCTCTTTCCTGGGAACACAAACCAACAGACAAGAACTGTGATTTGATCAACTCCAGAAAGTAACACATTGAAACCAAATGCAGACTTCAGTGTTCAAGCTGAAAAGCAAAGCTTGATGTTACAGAGCACTTTCATGGAGACTTAGTCATCTAGGCAATACCAGCTTTGGTTCTGCTCTATAGACATGAGAAACATCAAGCGGTAGAGTGTCAAAGGAAAGGTTTCTGTTCCATGGCTCTTTCATGGAAATCAAGCCAAATAGGAAGTAACCACCTTTATTCTTGGTGTGGTGACAAGGAAAACACATCCATGTGCAAAGTGTAACCCGGTACTGCAAAAGGCAAGTAAGTGTGTGCAGCAGCTTCTCTGCTTCCTGGGAACACAACCAAACTGACAAGAATTGTGTTTTGATCAACTCCAGAAAGCACGACATAGAAACAAAAAGCAGAGATCACTGTTCACTGGGAAAAGCAAAGCTTTATGTTACAGAGCTCTTTCATGGAAATTAAGCAAATTAGGCAGTAACAGCTTTGGTTCTTCTTCTAAGGACATGAAAGACACCAACCGGTGCAGTGTAGAAGCCAGTAGTGGCTAAGGCAAAAAACTGTCTGCAGCAGCTTCTCTCTTTCCTGGGAACACAAACCAACAGACAAGAACTGTGATTTGATCAACTCCAGAAAGTAACACATTGAAACCAAATGCAGACTTCAGTGTTCAAGCTGAAAAGCAAAGCTTGATGTTCCAGAGCACTTTCATGGAGACTTAGTCATCTAGGCAATACCAGCTTTGGTTCTGCTCTATAGACATGAGAAACATCAAGCGGTAGAGTGTCAAAGGAAAGGTTTCTGTTCCATGGCTCTTTCATGGAAATCAAGCCAAATAGGAAGTAACCACCTTTATTCTTGGTGTGGTGACAAGGAAAACACATCCATGTGCAAAGTGTAACCCGGTACTGCAAAAGGCAAGTAAGTGTGTGCAGCAGCTTCTCTGCTTCCTGGGAACACAACCAAACAGACAAGAATTGTGTTTTGATCAACTCCAGAAAGCACGAGATAGAAACAAAAAGCAGAGATCACTGTTCACTGGGAAAAGCAAAGCTTTATGTTACAGAGCTCTTTCATGGAAATGAAGCAAATTAGGCAGTAACAGCTTTGGTTCTTCTTCTAAGGACATGAAAGACACCAACCGGTGCAGTGTAGAAGCCAGTAGTGGCTAAGGCAAAAAACTGTCTGCAGCAGCTTCTCTCTTTCCTGGGAACACAAACCAACAGACAAGAACTGTGATTTGATCAACTCCAGAAAGTAACACATTGAAACCAAATGCAGACTTCAGTGTTCAAGCTGAAAAGCAAAGCTTGATGTTACAGAGCACTTTCATGGAGACTTAGTCATCTAGGCAATACCAGCTTTGGTTCTGCTCTATAGACATGAGAAACATCAAGCGGTAGAGTGTCAAAGGAAAGTTTTCTGTTCCATGGCTCTTTCATGAAAATCAAGCCAAATAGGAAGTAACCACCTTTATTCTTGGTGTGGTGACAAGGAAAACACATCCATGTGCAAAGTGTAACCCGGTACTGCAAAAGGCAAGTAAGTGTGTGCAGCAGCTTCTCTGCTTCCTGGGAACACAACCAAACAGACAAGAATTGTGTTTTGATCAACTCCAGAAAGCACGACATAGAAACAAAAAGCAGAGATCACTGTTCACTGGGAAAAGCAAAGCTTTATGTTACAGAGCTCTTTCATGGAAATTAAGCAAATTAGGCAGTAACAGCTTTGGTTCTTCTTCTAAGGACATGAAAGACACCAACCGGTGCAGTGTAGAAGCCAGTAGTGGCTAAGGCAAAAAACTGTCTGCAGCAGCTTCTCTCTTTCCTGGGAACACAAACCAACAGACAAGAACTGTGATTTGATCAACTCCAGAAAGTAACACATTGAAACCAAATGCAGACTTCAGTGTTCAAGCTGAAAAGCAAAGCTTGATGTTCCAGAGCACTTTCATGGAGACTTAGTCATCTAGGCAATACCAGCTTTGGTTCTGCTCTATAGACATGAGAAACATCAAGCGGTAGAGTGTCAAAGGAAAGTTTTCTGTTCCATGGCTCTTTCATGGAAATCAAGCCAAATAGGAAGTAACCACCTTTATTCTTGGTGTGGTGACAAGGAAAACACATCCATGTGCAAAGTGTAACCCGGTACTGCAAAAGGCAAGTAAGTGTGTGCAGCAGCTTCTCTGCTTCCTGGGAACACAACCAAACAGACAAGAATTGTGTTTTGATCAACTCCAGAAAGCACGACATAGAAACAAAAAGCAGAGATCACTGTTCACTGGGAAAAGCAAAGCTTTATGTTACAGAACTCTTTCATGGAAATTAAGCAAATTAGGCAGTAACAGCTTTGGTTCTTCTTCTAAGGACATGAAAGACACCAACCGGTGCAGTGTAGAAGCCAGTAGCAGTAGTGGCTAAGGCAAAAAACTGTCTGCAGCAGCCTTCTCTCTTTCCTGGAACACAAACCAACAGACAAGAACTGTGATTTGATCAACTCCAGAAAGTAACACATTGAAACCAAATGCAGACTTCAGTGTTCAAGCTGAAAAGAAAAGCTTGATGTTACAGAGCACATTCATGGAGACTTAGTCATCTAGGCAATACCAGCTTTGGTTCTGCTCTATAGACATGAGAAACATCAAGCGGTAGAGTGTCAAAGGAAAGTTTTCTGTTCATGGCTCTTTCATGAAAATCAAGCCAAATAGGAAGTAACCACCTTTATTCTTGGTGTGGTGACAAGGAAAACACATCCATGTGCAAAGTGTAACCCGGTACTGCAAAAGGCAAATAAGTGTGTGCAGCAGCTTCTCTGCTTCCTGGGAACACAACCAAACAGACAAGAATTGTGTTTTGATCAACTCCAGAAAGCACGACATAGAAACAAAAAGCAGAGATCACTGTTCACTGGGAAAAGCAAAGCTTTATGTTACAGAACTCTTTCATGGAAATTAAGCAAATTAGGCAGTAACAGCTTGGTTCTTCTTCTAAGGACATGAAAGACACCAACCGGTGCAGTGTAGAAGCCAGTAGTGGCTAAGGCAAAAAACTGTCTGCAGCAGCTTCTCTCTTTCCTGGGAACACAAACCAACAGACAAGAACTGTGATTTGATCAACTCCAGAAAGTAACACATTGAAACCAAATGCAGACTTCAGTGTTCAAGCTGAAAAGCAAAGCTTGATGTTACAGAGCACTTTCATGGAGACTTAGTCATCTAGGCAATACCAGCTTTGGTTCTTGCTCTATAGACATGAGAAACATCAAGCGGTAGAGTGTCAAAGGAAAGGTTTCTGTTCCATGGCTCTTTCATGAAATCAAGCCAAATAGGAAGTAACCACCTTTATTCTTGGTGTGGTGACAAGGAAAACACATCCATGTGCAAAGTGTAACCCGGTACTGCAAAAGGCAAGTAAGTGTGTGCAGCAGCTTCTCTGCTTCCTGGGAACACAACCAAACAGACAAGAATTGTGTTTTGATCAACTCCAGAAAGCACGACATAGAAACAAAAGCAGAGATCACTGTTCACTGGGAAAAGCAAAGCTTTATGTTACAGAGCTCTTTCATGGAAATTAAGCAAATTAGGCAGTAACAGCTTTGGTTCTTCTTCTAAGGACATGAAAGACACCAACCGGTGCAGTGTAGAAGCAGTAGTGGCTAAGGCAAAAAACTGTCTGCAGCAGCTTCTCTCTTTCCTGGGAACACAAACCAACAGACAAGAACTGTGATTTGATCAACTCCAGAAAGTAACACATTGAAACCAAATGCAGACTTCAGTGTTCAAGCTGAAAAGCAAAGCTTGATGTTCCAGAGCACTTTCATGGAGACTTAGTCATCTAGGCAATACCAGCTTTGGTTCTGCTCTATAGACATGAGAAACATCAAGCGGTAGAGTGTCAAAGGAAAGGTTTCTGTTCCATGGCTCTTTCATGGAAATCAAGCCAAATAGGAAGTAACCACCTTTATTCTTGGTGTGGTGACAAGGAAAACACATCCATGTGCAAAGTGTAACCCGGTACTGCAAAAGGCAAGTAAGTGTGTGCAGCAGCTTCTCTGCTTCCTGGGAACACAACCAAACAGACAAGAATTGTGTTTGATCAACTCCAGAAAGCACGACATAGAAACAAAAAGCAGAGATCACTGTTCACTGGGAAAAGCAAAGCTTTATGTTACAGAGCTCTTTCATGGAAATTAAGCAAATTAGGCAGTAACAGCTTTGGTTCTTCTTCTAAGGACATGAAAGACACCAACCGGTGCAGTGTAGAAGCCAGTAGTGGCTAAGGCAAAAAACTGTCTGCAGCAGCTTCTCTCTTTCCTGGGAACACAAACCAACAGACAAGAACTGTGATTGATCAACTCCAGAAAGTAACACATTGAAACCAAATGCAGACTTCAGTGTTCAAGCTGAAAAGCAAAGCTTGATGTTACAGAGCACTTTCATGGAGACTTAGTCATCTAGGCAATACCAGCTTTGGTTCTGCTCTATAGACATGAGAAACATCAAGCGGTAGAGTGTCAAAGGAAAGTTTTCTGTTCCATGGCTCTTTCATGAAAATCAAGCCAAATAGGAAGTAACCACCTTTATTCTTGGTGTGGGTGACAAGGAAAACACATCCATGTGCAAAGTGTAACCCGGTACTGCAAAAGGCAAGTAAGTGTGTGCAGCAGCTTCTCTGCTTCCTGGGAACACAACCAAACAGACAAGAATTGTGTTTTGATCAACTCCAGAAAGCACGACATAGAAAACAAAAAGCAGAGATCACTGTTCACTGGGAAAAGCAAAGCTTTATGTTACAGAGCTCTTTCATGGAAATTAAGCAAATTAGGCAGTAACAGCTTTGGTTCTTCTTCTAAGGACATGAAAGACACCAACCGTGCAGTGTAGAAGCCAGTAGTGGCTAAGGCAAAAAACTGTCTGCAGCAGCTTCTCTCTTTCCTGGGAACACAAACAAACAGACAAGAACTGTGATTTGATCAACTCCAGAAAGTAACACATTGAAACCAATGCAGACTTCCGTGTTCAAGCTGAAAAGCAAAGCTTGATGTTACAGAGCACTTTCATGGAGACTTAGTCATCTAGGCAATACCAGCTTTGGTTCTGCTCTAGAGACATGAGAAACATCAAGCGGTAGAGTGTCAAAGGAAAGGTTTCTGTTCCATGGCTCTTTCATGGAAATCAAGCCAAATAGGAAGTAACCACCTTTATTCTTGGTGTGGTGACAAGGAAAACACATCCATGTGCAAAGTGTAACCCGGTACTGCAAAAGGCAAGTAAGTGTGTGCAGCAGCTTCTCTGCTTCCTGGGAACACAACCAAACAGACAAGAATTGTGTTTTGATCAACTCCAGAAAGCACGACATAGAAACAAAAAGCAGAGATCACTGTTCACTGGGAAAAGCAAAGCTTTATGTTACAGAGCTCTTTCATGGAAATTAAGCAAATTAGGCAGTAACAGCTTTGGTTCTTCTTCTAAGGACATGAAAGACACCAACCGGTGCAGTGTAGAAGCCAGTAGTGGCTAAGGCAAAAAACTGTCTGCAGCAGCTTCTCTCTTTCCTGGGAACACAAACCAACAGACAAGAACTGTGATTTGATCAACTCCAGAAAGTAACACATTGAAACCAAATGCAGACTTCAGTGTTCAAGCTGAAAAGCAAAGCTTGATGTTACAGAGCACTTTCATGGAGACTTAGTCATCTAGGCAATACCAGCTTTGGTTCTGCTCTATAGACATGAGAAACATCAAGCGGTAGAGTGTCAAAGGAAAGTTTTCTGTTCCATGGCTCTTTCATGAAAATCAAGCTAGGAAGTGACCACCTTTATTCTTGGTGTGGTGACAAGGAAAACACATCCATGTGCAAAGTGTAACCCGGTACTGCAAAAGGCAAGTAAGTGTGTGCAGCAGCTTCTCTGCTTCCTGGGAACACAACCAAACAGACAAGAATTGTGTTTTGATCAACTCCAGAAAGCACGACATAGAAACAAAAAGCAGAGATCACTGTTCACTGGGAAAAGCAAAGCTTTATGTTACAGAGCTCTTTCATGGAAATTAAGCAAATTAGGCAGTAACAGCTTTGGTTCTTCTTCTAAGGACATGAAAGACACCAACCGCTGCAGTGTAGAAGCCAGTAGTGGCTAAGGCAAAAAACTGTCTGCAGCAGCTTCTCTCTTTCCTGGGAACACAAACAAACAGACAAGAACTGTGATTTGATCAACTCCAGAAAGTAACACATTGAAACCAAATGCAGACTTCAGTGTTCAAGCTGAAAAGCAAAGCTTGATGTTACAGAGCACTTTCATGGAAACTTAGTCATCTAGGCAATACCAGCTTTGGTTCTGCTCTATAGACATGAGAAACATCAAGCGGTAGAGTGTCAAGGGAAAGTTTTCTGTTCCATGGCTCTTTCATGGAAATCAAGCCAAATAGGAAGTAATCACCTTTATTCTTGGTGTGGTGACAAGGAAAACACATCCATGTGCAAAGTGTAACCCGGTACTGCAAAAGGCAAGTAAGTGTGTGCAGCAGCTTCTCTGCTTCCTGGGAACACAACCAAACAGACAAGAATTGTGTTTTGATCAACTCCAGAAAGCACGACATAGAAACAAAAAGCAGAGATCACTGTTCACTGGGAAAAGCCAAGCTTTATGTTACAGAGCTCTTTCATGGAAATTAAGCAAATTAGGCAGTAACAGCTTTGGTTCTTCTTCTAAGGACATGAAAGACACCAACCGCTGCAGTGTAGAAGCCAGTAGTGGCTAAGGCAAAAAACTGTCTGCAGCAGCTTCTCTCTTTCCTGGGAACACAAACCAACAGACAAGAACTGTGATTTGATCAACTCCAGAAAGTAACACATTGAAACCAAATGCAGACTTCAGTGTTCAAGCTGAAAAGCAAAGCTTGATGTTACAGAGCACTTTCATGGAGACTTAGTCATCTAGGCAATACCAGCTTTGGATCTGCTCTATAGACATGAGAAACATCAAGCGGTAGAGTGTCAAAGGAAAGTTTTCTGTTCCATGGCTCTTTCATGAAAATCAAGCCAAATAGGAAGTGACCACCTTTATTCTTGGTGTGGTGACAAGGAAAACACATCCATGTGCAAAGTGTAACCCGGGTACTGCAAAAGGCAAGTAAGTGTGTGCAGCAGCTTCTCTGCTTCCTGGGAACACAACCAAACAGACAAGAATTGTGTTTTGATCAACTCCAGAAAGCACGACATAGAAACAAAAAGCAGAGATCACTGTTCACTGGGAAAAGCCAAGCTTTATGTTACAGAGCTCTTTCATGGAAATTAAGCAAATTAGGCAGTAACAGCTTTGGTTCTTCTTCTAAGGACATGAAAGACACCAACCGCTGCAGTGTAGAAGCCAGTAGTGGCTAAGGCAAAAAACTGTCTGCAGCAGCTTCTCTCTTTCCTGGGAACACAAACAAACAGACAAGAACTGTGATTTGATCAACTCCAGAAAGTAACACATTGAAACCAAATGCAGACTTCAGTGTTCAAGCTGAAAAGCAAAGCTTGATGTTACAGAGCACTTTCATGGAAACTTAGTCATCTAGGCAATACCAGCTTTGGTTCTGCTCTATAGACATGAGAAACATCAAGCGGTAGAGTGTCAAGGGAAAGTTTTCTGTTCCATGGCTCTTTCATGGAAATCAAGCCAAATAGGAAGTAATCACCTTTATTCTTGGTGTGGTGACAAGGAAAACACATCCATGTGCAAAGTGTAACCCGGTACTGCAAAAGGCAAGTAAGTGTGTGCAGCAGCTTCTCTGCTTCCTGGGAACACAACCAAACAGACAAGAATTGTGTTTTGATCAACTCCAGAAAGCACGACATAGAAACAAAAAGCAGAGATCACTGTTCACTGGGAAAAGCCAAGCTTTATGTTACAGAGCTCTTTCATGGAAATTAAGCAAATTAGGCAGTAACAGCTTTGGTTCTTCTTCTAAGGACATGAAAGACACCAACTGGTGCAGTGTAGAAGCCAGTAGTGGCTAAGGCAAAAAACTGTCTGCAGCAGCTTCTCTCTTTCCTGGGAACACAAACAAACAGACAAGAACTGTGATTTGATCAACTCCAGAAAGTAACACATTGAAACCAAATGCAGACTTCAGTGTTCAAGCTGAAAAGCAAAGCTTGATGTTACAGAGCACTTTCATGGAGACTTAGTCATCTAGGCAATACCAGCTTTGGTTCTGCTCTATTGACATGAGAAACATCAAGCGGTAGAGTGTCAAAGGAAAGTTTTCTGTTCCATGGCTCTTTCATGAAAATCAAGCCAAATAGGAAGTAACCACCTTTATTCTTGGTGTGGTGACAAGGAAAACACATCCATGTGCAAAGTGTAACCCGGTACTGCAAAAGGCAAGTAAGTGTGTGCAGCAGCTTCTCTGCTTCCTGGGAACACAACCAAACAGACAAGAATTGTGTTTTGATCAACTCCAGAAAGCACGACATAGAAACAAAAAGCAGAGATCACTGTTCACTGGGAAAAGCCAAGCTTTATGTTACAGAGCTCTTTCATGGAAATTAAGCAAATTAGGCAGTAACAGCTTTGGTTCTTCTTCTAAGGACATGAAAGACACCAACCGGTGCAGTGTAGAAGCCAGTAGTGGCTAAGGCAAAAAACTGTCTGCAGCAGCTTCTCTCTTTCCTGGGAACACAAACCAACAGACAAGAACTGTGATTTGATCAACTCCAGAAAGTAACACATTGAAACCAAATGCAGACTTCAGTGTTCAAGCTGAAAAGCAAAGCTTGATGTTCCAGAGCACTTTCATGGAGACTTAGTCATCTAGGCAATACCAGCTTTGGTTCTGCTCTATAGACATGAGAAACATCAAGCGGTAGAGTGTCAAAGGAAAGGTTTCTGTTCCATGGCTCTTTCATGGAAATCAAGCCAAATAGGAAGTAACCACCTTTATTCTTGGTGTGGTGACAAGGAAAACACATCCATGTGCAAAGGGTAACCCGGTACTGCAAAAGGCAAGTAAGTGTGTGCAGCAGCTTCTCTGCTTCCTGGGAACACAACCAAACAGACAAGAATTGTGTTTTGATCAACTCCAGAAAGCACGACATAGAAACAAAAAGCAGAGATCACTGTTCACTGGGAAAAGCCAAGCTTTATGTTACAGAGCTCTTTCATGGAAATTAAGCAAATTAGGCAGTAACAGCTTTGGTTCTTCTTCTAAGGACATGAAAGACACCAACCGCTGCAGTGTAGAAGCCAGTAGTGGCTAAGGCAAAAAACTGTCTGCAGCAGCTTCTCTCTTTCCTGGGAACACAAACCAACAGACAAGAACTGTGATTTGATCAACTCCAGAAAGTAACACATTGAAACCAAATGCAGACTTCAGTGTTCAAGCTGAAAAGCAAAGCTTGATGTTCCAGAGCACTTTCATGGAGACTTAGTCATCTAGGCAATACCAGCTTTGGTTCTGCTCTATAGACATGAGAAACATCAAGCGGTAGAGTGTCAAAGGAAAGTTTTCTGTTCCATGGCTCTTTCATGAAAATCAAGCCAAATAGGAAGTAATCACCTTTATTCTTGGTGTGGTGACAAGGAAAACACATCCATGTGCAAAGTGTAACCCGGTACTGCAAAAGGCAAGTAAGTGTGTGCAGCAGCTTCTCTGCTTCCTGGGAACACAACCAAACAGACAAGAATTGTGTTTTGATCAACTCCAGAAAGCACGACATAGAAACAAAAAGCAGAGATCACTGTTCACTGGGAAAAGCAAAGCTTTATGTTACAGAGCTCTTTCATGGAAATTAAGCAAATTAGGCAGTAACAGCTTTGGTTCTTCTTCTAAGGACATGAAAGACACCAACCGCTGCAGTGTAGAAGCCAGTAGTGGCTAAGGCAAAAAACTGTCTGCAGCAGCTTCTCTCTTTCCTGGGAACACAAACAAACAGACAAGAACTGTGATTTGATCAACTCCAGAAAGTAACACATTGAAACCAAATGCAGACTTCAGTGTTCAAGCTGAAAAGCAAAGCTTGATGTTACAGAGCACTTTCATGGAAACTTAGTCATCTAGGCAATACCAGCTTTGGTTCTGCTCTATAGACATGAGAAACATCAAGCGGTAGAGTGTCAAAGGAAAGTTTTCTGTTCCATGGCTCTTTCATGGAAATCAAGCCAAATAGGAAGTAATCACCTTTATTCTTGGTGTGGTGACAAGGAAAACACATCCATGTGCAAAGTGTAACCCGGTACTGCAAAAGGCAAGTAAGTGTGTGCAGCAGCTTCTCTGCTTCCTGGGAACACAACCAAACAGACAAGAATTGTGTTTTGATCAACTCCAGAAAGCACGACATAGAAACAAAAAGCAGAGATCACTGTTCACTGGGAAAAGCCAAGCTTTATGTTACAGAGCTCTTTCATGGAAATTAAGCAAATTAGGCAGTAACAGCTTTGGTTCTTCTTCTAAGGACATGAAAGACACCAACCGCTGCAGTGTAGAAGCCAGTAGTGGCTAAGGCAAAAAACTGTCTGCAGCAGCTTCTCTCTTTCCTGGGAACACAAACCAACAGACAAGAACTGTGATTTGATCAACTCCAGAAAGTAACACATTGAAACCAAATGCAGACTTCAGTGTTCAAGCTGAAAAGCAAAGCTTGATGTTACAGAGCACTTTCATGGAGACTTAGTCATCTAGGCAATACCAGCTTTGGATCTGCTCTATAGACATGAGAAACATCAAGCGGTAGAGTGTCAAAGGAAAGTTTTCTGTTCCATGGCTCTTTCATGAAAATCAAGCCAAATAGGAAGTGACCACCTTTATTCTTGGTGTGGTGACAAGGAAAACACATCCATGTGCAAAGTGTAACCCGGTACTGCAAAAGGCAAGTAAGTGTGTGCAGCAGCTTCTCTGCTTCCTGGGAACACAACCAAACAGACAAGAATTGTGTTTTGATCAACTCCAGAAAGCACGACATAGAAACAAAAAGCAGAGATCACTGTTCACTGGGAAAAGCAAAGCTTTATGTTACAGAGCTCTTTCATGGAAATTAAGCAAATTAGGCAGTAACAGCTTTGGTTCTTCTTCTAAGGACATGAAAGACACCAACTGCTGCAGTGTAGAAGCCAGTAGTGGCTAAGGCAAAAAACTGTCTGCAGCAGCTTCTCTCTTTCCTGGGAACACAAACCAACAGACAAGAACTGTGATTTGATCAACTCCAGAAAGTAACACATTGAAACCAAATGCAGACTTCAGTGTTCAAGCTGAAAAGCAAAGCTTGATGTTACAGAGCACTTTCATGGAAACTTAGTCATCTAGGCAATACCAGCTTTGGTTCTGCTCTATAGACATGAGAAACATCAAGCGGTAGAGTGTCAAGGGAAAGTTTTCTGTTCCATGGCTCTTTCATGGAAATCAAGCCAAATAGGAAGTAATCACCTTTATTCTTGGTGTGGTGACAAGGAAAACACATCCATGTGCAAAGTGTAACCCGGTACTGCAAAAGGCAAGTAAGTGTGTGCAGCAGCTTCTCTGCTTCCTGGGAACACAACCAAACAGACAAGAATTGTGTTTTGATCAACTCCAGAAAGCACGACATAGAAACAAAAAGCAGAGATCACTGTTCACTGGGAAAAGCCAAGCTTTATGTTACAGAGCTCTTTCATGGAAATTAAGCAAATTAGGCAGTAACAGCTTTGGTTCTTCTTCTAAGGACATGAAAGACACCAACTGGTGCAGTGTAGAAGCCAGTAGTGGCTAAGGCAAAAAACTGTCTGCAGCAGCTTCTCTCTTTCCTGGGAACACAAACAAACAGACAAGAACTGTGATTTGATCAACTCCAGAAAGTAACACATTGAAACCAAATGCAGACTTCAGTGTTCAAGCTGAAAAGCAAAGCTTGATGTTACAGAGCACTTTCATGGAGACTTAGTCATCTAGGCAATACCAGCTTTGGTTCTGCTCTATTGACATGAGAAACATCAAGCGGTAGAGTGTCAAAGGAAAGTTTTCTGTTCCATGGCTCTTTCATGAAAATCAAGCCAAATAGGAAGTAACCACCTTTATTCTTGGTGTGGTGACAAGGAAAACACATCCATGTGCAAAGTGTAACCCGGTACTGCAAAAGGCAAGTAAGTGTGTGCAGCAGCTTCTCTGCTTCCTGGGAACACAACCAAACAGACAAGAATTGTGTTTTGATCAACTCCAGAAAGCATGACATAGAAACAAAAAGCAGAGATCACTGTTCACTGGGAAAAGCAAAGCTTTATGTTACAGAGCTCTTTCATGGAAATTAAGCAAATTAGGCAGTAACAGCTTTGGTTCTTCTTCTAAGGACATGAAAGACACCAACCGCTGCAGTGTAGAAGCCAGTAGTGGCTAAGGCAAAAAACTGTCTGCAGCAGCTTCTCTCTTTCCTGGGAACACAAACCAACAGACAAGAACTGTGATTTGATCAACTCCAGAAAGTAACACATTGAAACCAAATGCAGACTTCAGTGTTCAAGCTGAAAAGCAAAGCTTGATGTTCCAGAGCACTTTCATGGAGACTTAGTCATCTAGGCAATACCAGCTTTGGTTCTGCTCTATAGACATGAGAAACATCAAGCGGTAGAGTGTCAAAGGAAAGTTTTCTGTTCCATGGCTCTTTCATGGAAATCAAGCCAAATAGGAAGTAACCACCTTTATTCTTGGTGTGGTGACAAGGAAAACACATCCATGTGCAAAGTGTAACCCGGTACTGCAAAAGGCAAGTAAGTGTGTGCAGCAGCTTCTCTGCTTCCTGGGAACACAACCAAACAGACAAGAATTGTGTTTTGATCAACTCCAGAAAGCACGACATAGAAACAAAAAGCAGAGATCACTGTTCACTGGGAAAAGCCAAGCTTTATGTTACAGAGCTCTTTCATGGAAATTAAGCAAATTAGGCAGTAACAGCTTTGGTTCTTCTTCTAAGGACATGAAAGACACCAACCGGTGCAGTGTAGAAGCCAGTAGTGGCTAAGGCAAAAAACTGTCTGCAGCAGCTTCTCTCTTTCCTGGGAACACAAACCAACAGACAAGAACTGTGATTTGATCAACTCCAGAAAGTAACACATTGAAACCAAATGCAGACTTCAGTGTTCAAGCTGAAAAGCAAAGCTTGATGTTCCAGAGCACTTTCATGGAAACTTAGTCATCTAGGCAATACCAGCTTTGGTTCTGCTCTATAGACATGAGAAACATCAAGCGGTAGAGTGTCAAAGGAAAGTTTTCTGTTCCATGGCTCTTTCATGGAAATCAAGCCAAATAGGAAGTAATCACCTTTATTCTTGGTGTGGTGACAAGGAAAACACATCCATGTGCAAAGTGTAACCCGGTACTGCAAAAGGCAAGTAAGTGTGTGCAGCAGCTTCTCTGCTTCCTGGGAACACAACCAAACAGACAAGAATTGTGTTTTGATCAACTCCAGAAAGCACGACATAGAAACAAAAAGCAGAGATCACTGTTCACTGGGAAAAGCCAAGCTTTATGTTACAGAGCTCTTTCATGGAAATTAAGCAAATTAGGCAGTAACAGCTTTGGTTCTTCTTCTAAGGACATGAAAGACACCAACCGGTGCAGTGTAGAAGCCAGTAGTGGCTAAGGCAAAAAACTGTCTGCAGCAGCTTCTCTCTTTCCTGGGAACACAAACCAACAGACAAGAACTGTGATTTGATCAACTCCAGAAAGTAACACATTGAAACCAAATGCAGACTTCAGTGTTCAAGCTGAAAAGCAAAGCTTGATGTTACAGAGCACTTTCATGGAGACTTAGTCATCTAGGCAATACCAGCTTTGGTTCTGCTCTATAGACATGAGAAACATCAAGCGGTAGAGTGTCAAAGGAAAGTTTTCTGTTCCATGGCTCTTTCATGAAAATCAAGCCAAATAGGAAGTAATCACCTTTATTCTTGGTGTGGTGACAAGGAAAACACATCCATGTGCAAAGTGTAACCCGGTACTGCAAAAGGCAAGTAAGTGTGTGCAGCAGCTTCTCTGCTTCCTGGGAACACAACCAAACAGACAAGAATTGTGTTTTGATCAACTCCAGAAAGCACGACATAGAAACAAAAAGCAGAGATCACTGTTCACTGGGAAAAGCAAAGCTTTATGTTACAGAGCTCTTTCATGGAAATTAAGCAAATTAGGCAGTAACAGCTTTGGTTCTTCTTCTAAGGACATGAAAGACACCAACCGGTGCAGTGTAGAAGCCAGTAGTGGCTAAGGCAAAAAACTGTCTGCAGCAGCTTCTCTCTTTCCTGGGAACACAAACCAACAGACAAGAACTGTGATTTGATCAACTCCAGAAAGTAACACATTGAAACCAAATGCAGACTTCAGTGTTCAAGCTGAAAAGCAAAGCTTGATGTTACAGAGCACTTTCATGGAAACTTAGTCATCTAGGCAATACCAGCTTTGGTTCTGCTCTATAGACATGAGAAACATCAAGCGGTAGAGTGTCAAAGGAAAGTTTTCTGTTCCATGGCTCTTTCATGGAAATCAAGCCAAATAGGAAGTAATCACCTTTATTCTTGGTGTGGTGACAAGGAAAACACATCCATGTGCAAAGTGTAACCCGGTACTGCAAAAGGCAAGTAAGTGTGTGCAGCAGCTTCTCTGCTTCCTGGGAACACAACCAAACAGACAAGAATTGTGTTTTGATCAACTCCAGAAAGCACGACATAGAAACAAAAAGCAGAGATCACTGTTCACTGGGAAAAGCCAAGCTTTATGTTACAGAGCTCTTTCATGGCAATTAAGCAAATTAGGCAGTAACAGCTTTGGTTCTTCTTCTAAGGACATGAAAGACACCAACCGCTGCAGTGTAGAAGCCAGTAGTGGCTAAGGCAAAAAACTGTCTGCAGCAGCTTCTCTCTTTCCTGGGAACACAAACCAACAGACAAGAACTGTGATTTGATCAACTCCAGAAAGTAACACATTGAAACCAAATGCAGACTTCAGTGTTCAAGCTGAAAAGCAAAGCTTGATGTTACAGAGCACTTTCATGGAGACTTAGTCATCTAGGCAATACCAGCTTTGGATCTGCTCTATAGACATGAGAAACATCAAGCGGTAGAGTGTCAAAGGAAAGTTTTCTGTTCCATGGCTCTTTCATGAAAATCAAGCCAAATAGGAAGTGACCACCTTTATTCTTGGTGTGGTGACAAGGAAAACACATCCATGTGCAAAGTGTAACCCGGTACTGCAAAAGGCAAGTAAGTGTGTGCAGCAGCTTCTCTGCTTCCTGGGAACACAACCAAACAGACAAGAATTGTGTTTTGATCAACTCCAGAAAGCACGACATAGAAACAAAAAGCAGAGATCACTGTTCACTGGGAAAAGCAAAGCTTTATGTTACAGAGCTCTTTCATGGAAATTAAGCAAATTAGGCAGTAACAGCTTTGGTTCTTCTTCTAAGGACATGAAAGACACCAACCGCTGCAGTGTAGAAGCCAGTAGTGGCTAAGGCAAAAAACTGTCTGCAGCAGCTTCTCTCTTTCCTGGGAACACAAACAAACAGACAAGAACTGTGATTTGATCAACTCCAGAAAGTAACACATTGAAACCAAATGCAGACTTCAGTGTTCAAGCTGAAAAGCAAAGCTTGATGTTACAGAGCACTTTCATGGAAACTTAGTCATCTAGGCAATACCAGCTTTGGTTCTGCTCTATAGACATGAGAAACATCAAGCGGTAGAGTGTCAAGGGAAAGTTTTCTGTTCCATGGCTCTTTCATTGGAATCAAGCCAAATAGGAAGTAATCACCTTTATTCTTGGTGTGGTGACAAGGAAAACACATCCATGTGCAAAGTGTAACCCGGTACTGCAAAAGGCAAGTAAGTGTGTGCAGCAGCTTCTCTGCTTCCTGGGAACACAACCAAACAGACAAGAATTGTGTTTTGATCAACTCCAGAAAGCACGACATAGAAACAAAAAGCAGAGATCACTGTTCACTGGGAAAAGCCAAGCTTTATGTTACAGAGCTCTTTCATGGAAATTAAGCAAATTAGGCAGTAACAGCTTTGGTTCTTCTTCTAAGGACATGAAAGACACCAACTGGTGCAGTGTAGAAGCCAGTAGTGGCTAAGGCAAAAAACTGTCTGCAGCAGCTTCTCTCTTTCCTGGGAACACAAACAAACAGACAAGAACTGTGATTTGATCAACTCCAGAAAGTAACACATTGAAACCAAATGCAGACTTCAGTGTTCAAGCTGAAAAGCAAAGCTTGATGTTACAGAGCACTTTCATGGAGACTTAGTCATCTAGGCAATACCAGCTTTGGTTCTGCTCTATTGACATGAGAAACATCAAGCGGTAGAGTGTCAAAGGAAAGTTTTCTGTTCCATGGCTCTTTCATGAAAATCAAGCCAAATAGGAAGTAACCACCTTTATTCTTGGTGTGGTGACAAGGAAAACACATCCATGTGCAAAGTGTAACCCGGTACTGCAAAAGGCAAGTAAGTGTGTGCAGCAGCTTCTCTGCTTCCTGGGAACACAACCAAACAGACAAGAATTGTGTTTTGATCAACTCCAGAAAGCACGACATAGAAACAAAAAGCAGAGATCACTGTTCACTGGGAAAAGCCAAGCTTTATGTTACAGAGCTCTTTCATGGAAATTAAGCAAATTAGGCAGTAACAGCTTTGGTTCTTCTTCTAAGGACATGAAAGACACCAACCGGTGCAGTGTAGAAGCCAGTAGTGGCTAAGGCAAAAAACTGTCTGCAGCAGCTTCTCTCTTTCCTGGGAACACAAACCAACAGACAAGAACTGTGATTTGATCAACTCCAGAAAGTAACACATTGAAACCAAATGCAGACTTCAGTGTTCAAGCTGAAAAGCAAAGCTTGATGTTCCAGAGCACTTTCATGGAGACTTAGTCATCTAGGCAATACCAGCTTTGGTTCTGCTCTATAGACATGAGAAACATCAAGCGGTAGAGTGTCAAAGGAAAGTTTTCTGTTCCATGGCTCTTTCATGGAAATCAAGCCAAATAGGAAGTAACCACCTTTATTCTTGGTGTGGTGACAAGGAAAACACATCCATGTGCAAAGTGTAACCCGGTACTGCAAAAGGCAAGTAAGTGTGTGCAGCAGCTTCTCTGCTTCCTGGGAACACAACCAAACAGACAAGAATTGTGTTTTGATCAACTCCAGAAAGCACGACATAGAAACAAAAAGCAGAGATCACTGTTCACTGGGAAAAGCCAAGCTTTATGTTACAGAGCTCTTTCATGGAAATTAAGCAAATTAGGCAGTAACAGCTTTGGTTCTTCTTCTAAGGACATGAAAGACACCAACCGGTGCAGTGTAGAAGCCAGTAGTGGCTAAGGCAAAAAACTGTCTGCAGCAGCTTCTCTCTTTCCTGGGAACACAAACCAACAGACAAGAACTGTGATTTGATCAACTCCAGAAAGTAACACATTGAAACCAAATGCAGACTTCAGTGTTCAAGCTGAAAAGCAAAGCTTGATGTTCCAGAGCACTTTCATGGAAACTTAGTCATCTAGGCAATACCAGCTTTGGTTCTGTTCTATAGACATGAGAAACATCAAGCGGTAGAGTGTCAAAGGAAAGTTTTCTGTTCCATGGCTCTTTCATGGAAATCAAGCCAAATAGGAAGTAATCACCTTTATTCTTGGTGTGGTGACAAGGAAAACACATCCATGTGCAAAGTGTAACCCGGTACTGCAAAAGGCAAGTAAGTGTGTGCAGCAGCTTCTCTGCTTCCTGGGAACACAACCAAACAGACAAGAATTGTGTTTTGATCAACTCCAGAAAGCACGACATAGAAACAAAAAGCAGAGATCACTGTTCACTGGGAAAAGCCAAGCTTTATGTTACAGAGCTCTTTCATGGAAATTAAGCAAATTAGGCAGTAACAGCTTTGGTTCTTCTTCTAAGGACATGAAAGACACCAACCGGTGCAGTGTAGAAGCCAGTAGTGGCTAAGGCAAAAAACTGTCTGCAGCAGCTTCTCTCTTTCCTGGGAACACAAACCAACAGACAAGAACTGTGATTTGATCAACTCCAGAAAGTAACACATTGAAACCAAATGCAGACTTCAGTGTTCAAGCTGAAAAGCAAAGCTTGATGTTACAGAGCACTTTCATGGAGACTTAGTCATCTAGGCAATACCAGCTTTGGTTCTGCTCTATAGACATGAGAAACATCAAGCGGTAGAGTGTCAAAGGAAAGTTTTCTGTTCCATGGCTCTTTCATGAAAATCAAGCCAAATAGGAAGTAATCACCTTTATTCTTGGTGTGGTGACAAGGAAAACACATCCATGTGCAAAGTGTAACCCGGTACTGCAAAAGGCAAGTAAGTGTGTGCAGCAGCTTCTCTGCTTCCTGGGAACACAACCAAACAGACAAGAATTGTGTTTTGATCAACTCCAGAAAGCACGACATAGAAACAAAAAGCAGAGATCACTGTTCACTGGGAAAAGCAAAGCTTTATGTTACAGAGCTCTTTCATGGAAATTAAGCAAATTAGGCAGTAACAGCTTTGGTTCTTCTTCTAAGGACATGAAAGACACCAACCGGTGCAGTGTAGAAGCCAGTAGTGGCTAAGGCAAAAAACTGTCTGCAGCAGCTTCTCTCTTTCCTGGGAACACAAACCAACAGACAAGAACTGTGATTTGATCAACTCCAGAAAGTAACACATTGAAACCAAATGCAGACTTCAGTGTTCAAGCTGAAAAGCAAAGCTTGATGTTACAGAGCACTTTCATGGAAACTTAGTCATCTAGGCAATACCAGCTTTGGTTCTGCTCTATAGACATGAGAAACATCAAGCGGTAGAGTGTCAAAGGAAAGTTTTCTGTTCCATGGCTCTTTCATGGAAATCAAGCCAAATAGGAAGTAATCACCTTTATTCTTGGTGTGGTGACAAGGAAAACACATCCATGTGCAAAGTGTAACCCGGTACTGCAAAAGGCAAGTAAGTGTGTGCAGCAGCTTCTCTGCTTCCTGGGAACACAACCAAACAGACAAGAATTGTGTTTTGATCAACTCCAGAAAGCACGACATAGAAACAAAAAGCAGAGATCACTGTTCACTGGGAAAAGCCAAGCTTTATGTTACAGAGCTCTTTCATGGAAATTAAGCAAATTAGGCAGTAACAGCTTTGGTTCTTCTTCTAAGGACATGAAAGACACCAACCGCTGCAGTGTAGAAGCCAGTAGTGGCTAAGGCAAAAAACTGTCTGCAGCAGCTTCTCTCTTTCCTGGGAACACAAACCAACAGACAAGAACTGTGATTTGATCAACTCCAGAAAGTAACACATTGAAACCAAATGCAGACTTCAGTGTTCAAGCTGAAAAGCAAAGCTTGATGTTACAGAGCACTTTCATGGAGACTTAGTCATCTAGGCAATACCAGCTTTGGATCTGCTCTATAGACATGAGAAACATCAAGCGGTAGAGTGTCAAAGGAAAGTTTTCTGTTCCATGGCTCTTTCATGAAAATCAAGCCAAATAGGAAGTAACCACCTTTATTCTTGGTGTGGTGACAAGGAAAACACATCCATGTGCAAAGTGTAACCCGGTACTGCAAAAGGCAAGTAAGTGTGTGCAGCAGCTTCTCTGCTTCCTGGGAACACAACCAAACAGACAAGAATTGTGTTTTGATCAACTCCAGAAAGCACGACATAGAAACAAAAAGCAGAGATCACTGTTCACTGGGAAAAGCAAAGCTTTATGTTACAGAGCTCTTTCATGGAAATTAAGCAAATTAGGCAGTAACAGCTTTGGTTCTTCTTCTAAGGACATGAAAGACACCAACCGCTGCAGTGTAGAAGCCAGTAGTGGCTAAGGCAAAAAACTGTCTGCAGCAGCTTCTCTCTTTCCTGGGAACACAAACAAACAGACAAGAACTGTGATTTGATCAACTCCAGAAAGTAACACATTGAAACCAAATGCAGACTTCAGTGTTCAAGCTGAAAAGCAAAGCTTGATGTTCCAGAGCACTTTCATGGAAACTTAGTCATCTAGGCAATACCAGCTTTGGTTCTGCTCTATAGACATGAGAAACATCAAGCGGTAGAGTGTCAAGGGAAAGTTTTCTGTTCCATGGCTCTTTCATGGAAATCAAGCCAAATAGGAAGTAATCACCTTTATTCTTGGTGTGGTGACAAGGAAAACACATCCATGTGCAAAGTGTAACCCGGTACTGCAAAAGGCAAGTAAGTGTGTGCAGCAGCTTCTCTGCTTCCTGGGAACACAACCAAACAGACAAGAATTGTGTTTTGATCAACTCCAGAAAGCACGACATAGAAACAAAAAGCAGAGATCACTGTTCACTGGGAAAAGCCAAGCTTTATGTTACAGAGCTCTTTCATGGAAATTAAGCAAATTAGGCAGTAACAGCTTTGGTTCTTCTTCTAAGGACATGAAAGACACCAACTGGTGCAGTGTAGAAGCCAGTAGTGGCTAAGGCAAAAAACTGTCTGCAGCAGCTTCTCTCTTTCCTGGGAACACAAACAAACAGACAAGAACTGTGATTTGATCAACTCCAGAAAGTAACACATTGAAACCAAATGCAGACTTCAGTGTTCAAGCTGAAAAGCAAAGCTTGATGTTACAGAGCACTTTCATGGAGACTTAGTCATCTAGGCAATACCAGCTTTGGTTCTGCTCTATTGACATGAGAAACATCAAGCGGTAGAGTGTCAAAGGAAAGTTTTCTGTTCCATGGCTCTTTCATGAAAATCAAGCCAAATAGGAAGTAACCACCTTTATTCTTGGTGTGGTGACAAGGAAAACACATCCATGTGCAAAGTGTAACCCGGTACTGCAAAAGGCAAGTAAGTGTGTGCAGCAGCTTCTCTGCTTCCTGGGAACACAACCAAACAGACAAGAATTGTGTTTTGATCAACTCCAGAAAGCATGACATAGAAACAAAAAGCAGAGATCACTGTTCACTGGGAAAAGCAAAGCTTTATGTTACAGAGCTCTTTCATGGAAATTAAGCAAATTAGGCAGTAACAGCTTTGGTTCTTCTTCTAAGGACATGAAAGACACCAACCGGTGCAGTGTAGAAGCCAGTAGTGGCTAAGGCAAAAAACTGTCTGCAGCAGCTTCTCTCTTTCCTGGGAACACAAACCAACAGACAAGAACTGTGATTTGATCAACTCCAGAAAGTAACACATTGAAACCAAATGCAGACTTCAGTGTTCAAGCTGAAAAGCAAAGCTTGATGTTCCAGAGCACTTTCATGGAGACTTAGTCATCTAGGCAATACCAGCTTTGGTTCTGCTCTATAGACATGAGAAACATCAAGCGGTAGAGTGTCAAAGGAAAGGTTTCTGTTCCATGGCTCTTTCATGGAAATCAAGCCAAATAGGAAGTAACCACCTTTATTCTTGGTGTGGTGACAAGGAAAACACATCCATGTGCAAAGTGTAACCCGGTACTGCAAAAGGCAAGTAAGTGTGTGCAGCAGCTTCTCTGCTTCCTGGGAACACAACCAAACAGACAAGAATTGTGTTTTGATCAACTCCAGAAAGCACGACATAGAAACAAAAAGCAGAGATCACTGTTCACTGGGAAAAGCCAAGCTTTATGTTACAGAGCTCTTTCATGGAAATTAAGCAAATTAGGCAGTAACAGCTTTGGTTCTTCTTCTAAGGACATGAAAGACACCAACTGGTGCAGTGTAGAAGCCAGTAGTGGCTAAGGCAAAAAACTGTCTGCAGCAGCTTCTCTCTTTCCTGGGAACACAAACAAACAGACAAGAACTGTGATTTGATCAACTCCAGAAAGTAACACATTGAAACCAAATGCAGACTTCAGTGTTCAAGCTGAAAAGCAAAGCTTGATGTTACAGAGCACTTTCATGGAGACTTAGTCATCTAGGCAATACCAGCTTTGGTTCTGCTCTATTGACATGAGAAACATCAAGCGGTAGAGTGTCAAAGGAAAGTTTTCTGTTCCATGGCTCTTTCATGAAAATCAAGCCAAATAGGAAGTAACCACCTTTATTCTTGGTGTGGTGACAAGGAAAACACATCCATGTGCAAAGTGTAACCCGGTACTGCAAAAGGCAAGTAAGTGTGTGCAGCAGCTTCTCTGCTTCCTGGGAACACAACCAAACAGACAAGAATTGTGTTTTGATCAACTCCAGAAAGCACGACATAGAAACAAAAAGCAGAGATCACTGTTCACTGGGAAAAGCCAAGCTTTATGTTACAGAGCTCTTTCATGGAAATTAAGCAAATTAGGCAGTAACAGCTTTGGTTCTTCTTCTAAGGACATGAAAGACACCAACCGCTGCAGTGTAGAAGCCAGTAGTGGCTAAGGCAAAAAACTGTCTGCAGCAGCTTCTCTCTTTCCTGGGAACACAAACCAACAGACAAGAACTGTGATTTGATCAACTCCAGAAAGTAACACATTGAAACCAAATGCAGACTTCAGTGTTCAAGCTGAAAAGCAAAGCTTGATGTTACAGAGCACTTTCATGGAGACTTAGTCATCTAGGCAATACCAGCTTTGGATCTGCTCTATAGACATGAGAAACATCAAGCGGTAGAGTGTCAAAGGAAAGTTTTCTGTTCCATGGCTCTTTCATGAAAATCAAGCCAAATAGGAAGTGACCACCTTTATTCTTGGTGTGGTGACAAGGAAAACACATCCATGTGCAAAGTGTAACCCGGTACTGCAAAAGGCAAGTAAGTGTGTGCAGCAGCTTCTCTGCTTCCTGGGAACACAACCAAACAGACAAGAATTGTGTTTTGATCAACTCCAGAAAGCACGACATAGAAACAAAAAGCAGAGATCACTGTTCACTGGGAAAAGCAAAGCTTTATGTTACAGAGCTCTTTCATGGAAATTAAGCAAATTAGGCAGTAACAGCTTTGGTTCTTCTTCTAAGGACATGAAAGACACCAACCGCTGCAGTGTAGAAGCCAGTAGTGGCTAAGGCAAAAAACTGTCTGCAGCAGCTTCTCTCTTTCCTGGGAACACAAACAAACAGACAAGAACTGTGATTTGATCAACTCCAGAAAGTAACACATTGAAACCAAATGCAGACTTCAGTGTTCAAGCTGAAAAGCAAAGCTTGATGTTACAGAGCACTTTCATGGAAACTTAGTCATCTAGGCAATACCAGCTTTGGTTCTGCTCTATAGACATGAGAAACATCAAGCGGTAGAGTGTCAAGGGAAAGTTTTCTGTTCCATGGCTCTTTCATGGAAATCAAGCCAAATAGGAAGTAATCACCTTTATTCTTGGTGTGGTGACAAGGAAAACACATCCATGTGCAAAGTGTAACCCGGTACTGCAAAAGGCAAGTAAGTGTGTGCAGCAGCTTCTCTGCTTCCTGGGAACACAACCAAACAGACAAGAATTGTGTTTTGATCAACTCCAGAAAGCACGACATAGAAACAAAAAGCAGAGATCACTGTTCACTGGGAAAAGCCAAGCTTTATGTTACAGAGCTCTTTCATGGAAATTAAGCAAATTAGGCAGTAACAGCTTTGGTTCTTCTTCTAAGGACATGAAAGACACCAACTGGTGCAGTGTAGAAGCCAGTAGTGGCTAAGGCAAAAAACTGTCTGCAGCAGCTTCTCTCTTTCCTGGGAACACAAACAAACAGACAAGAACTGTGATTTGATCAACTCCAGAAAGTAACACATTGAAACCAAATGCAGACTTCAGTGTTCAAGCTGAAAAGCAAAGCTTGATGTTACAGAGCACTTTCATGGAGACTTAGTCATCTAGGCAATACCAGCTTTGGTTCTGCTCTATTGACATGAGAAACATCAAGCGGTAGAGTGTCAAAGGAAAGTTTTCTGTTCCATGGCTCTTTCATGAAAATCAAGCCAAATAGGAAGTAACCACCTTTATTCTTGGTGTGGTGACAAGGAAAACACATCCATGTGCAAAGTGTAACCCGGTACTGCAAAAGGCAAGTAAGTGTGTGCAGCAGCTTCTCTGCTTCCTGGGAACACAACCAAACAGACAAGAATTGTGTTTTGATCAACTCCAGAAAGCACGACATAGAAACAAAAAGCAGAGATCACTGTTCACTGGGAAAAGCCAAGCTTTATGTTACAGAGCTCTTTCATGGAAATTAAGCAAATTAGGCAGTAACAGCTTTGGTTCTTCTTCTAAGGACATGAAAGACACCAACCGGTGCAGTGTAGAAGCCAGTAGTGGCTAAGGCAAAAAACTGTCTGCAGCAGCTTCTCTCTTTCCTGGGAACACAAACCAACAGACAAGAACTGTGATTTGATCAACTCCAGAAAGTAACACATTGAAACCAAATGCAGACTTCAGTGTTCAAGCTGAAAAGCAAAGCTTGATGTTCCAGAGCACTTTCATGGAGACTTAGTCATCTAGGCAATACCAGCTTTGGTTCTGCTCTATAGACATGAGAAACATCAAGCGGTAGAGTGTCAAAGGAAAGGTTTCTGTTCCATGGCTCTTTCATGGAAATCAAGCCAAATAGGAAGTAATCACCTTTATTCTTGGTGTGGTGACAAGGAAAACACATCCATGTGCAAAGTGTAACCCGGTACTGCAAAAGGCAAGTAAGTGTGTGCAGCAGCTTCTCTGCTTCCTGGGAACACAACCAAACAGACAAGAATTGTGTTTTGATCAACTCCAGAAAGCACGACATAGAAACAAAAAGCAGAGATCACTGTTCACTGGGAAAAGCCAAGCTTTATGTTACAGAGCTCTTTCATGGAAATTAAGCAAATTAGGCAGTAACAGCTTTGGTTCTTCTTCTAAGGACATGAAAGACACCAACCGCTGCAGTGTAGAAGCCAGTAGTGGCTAAGGCAAAAAACTGTCTGCAGCAGCTTCTCTCTTTCCTGGGAACACAAACCAACAGACAAGAACTGTGATTTGATCAACTCCAGAAAGTAACACATTGAAACCAAATGCAGACTTCAGTGTTCAAGCTGAAAAGCAAAGCTTGATGTTACAGAGCACTTTCATGGAGACTTAGTCATCTAGGCAATACCAGCTTTGGATCTGCTCTATAGACATGAGAAACATCAAGCGGTAGAGTGTCAAAGGAAAGTTTTCTGTTCCATGGCTCTTTCATGAAAATCAAGCCAAATAGGAAGTGACCACCTTTATTCTTGGTGTGGTGACAAGGAAAACACATCCATGTGCAAAGTGTAACCCGGTACTGCAAAAGGCAAGTAAGTGTGTGCAGCAGCTTCTCTGCTTCCTGGGAACACAACCAAACAGACAAGAATTGTGTTTTGATCAACTCCAGAAAGCACGACATAGAAACAAAAAGCAGAGATCACTGTTCACTGGGAAAAGCAAAGCTTTATGTTACAGAGCTCTTTCATGGAAATTAAGCAAATTAGGCAGTAACAGCTTTGGTTCTTCTTCTAAGGACATGAAAGACACCAACCGCTGCAGTGTAGAAGCCAGTAGTGGCTAAGGCAAAAAACTGTCTGCAGCAGCTTCTCTCTTTCCTGGGAACACAAACAAACAGACAAGAACTGTGATTTGATCAACTCCAGAAAGTAACACATTGAAACCAAATGCAGACTTCAGTGTTCAAGCTGAAAAGCAAAGCTTGATGTTACAGAGCACTTTCATGGAAACTTAGTCATCTAGGCAATACCAGCTTTGGTTCTGCTCTATAGACATGAGAAACATCAAGCGGTAGAGTGTCAAGGGAAAGTTTTCTGTTCCATGGCTCTTTCATGGAAATCAAGCCAAATAGGAAGTAATCACCTTTATTCTTGGTGTGGTGACAAGGAAAACACATCCATGTGCAAAGTGTAACCCGGTACTGCAAAAGGCAAGTAAGTGTGTGCAGCAGCTTCTCTGCTTCCTGGGAACACAACCAAACAGACAAGAATTGTGTTTTGATCAACTCCAGAAAGCACGACATAGAAACAAAAAGCAGAGATCACTGTTCACTGGGAAAAGCCAAGCTTTATGTTACAGAGCTCTTTCATGGAAATTAAGCAAATTAGGCAGTAACAGCTTTGGTTCTTCTTCTAAGGACATGAAAGACACCAACTGGTGCAGTGTAGAAGCCAGTAGTGGCTAAGGCAAAAAACTGTCTGCAGCAGCTTCTCTCTTTCCTGGGAACACAAACAAACAGACAAGAACTGTGATTTGATCAACTCCAGAAAGTAACACATTGAAACCAAATGCAGACTTCAGTGTTCAAGCTGAAAAGCAAAGCTTGATGTTACAGAGCACTTTCATGGAGACTTAGTCATCTAGGCAATACCAGCTTTGGTTCTGCTCTATTGACATGAGAAACATCAAGCGGTAGAGTGTCAAAGGAAAGTTTTCTGTTCCATGGCTCTTTCATGAAAATCAAGCCAAATAGGAAGTAACCACCTTTATTCTTGGTGTGGTGACAAGGAAAACACATCCATGTGCAAAGTGTAACCCGGTACTGCAAAAGGCAAGTAAGTGTGTGCAGCAGCTTCTCTGCTTCCTGGGAACACAACCAAACAGACAAGAATTGTGTTTTGATCAACTCCAGAAAGCACGACATAGAAACAAAAAGCAGAGATCACTGTTCACTGGGAAAAGCCAAGCTTTATGTTACAGAGCTCTTTCATGGAAATTAAGCAAATTAGGCAGTAACAGCTTTGGTTCTTCTTCTAAGGACATGAAAGACACCAACCGGTGCAGTGTAGAAGCCAGTAGTGGCTAAGGCAAAAAACTGTCTGCAGCAGCTTCTCTCTTTCCTGGGAACACAAACCAACAGACAAGAACTGTGATTTGATCAACTCCAGAAAGTAACACATTGAAACCAAATGCAGACTTCAGTGTTCAAGCTGAAAAGCAAAGCTTGATGTTCCAGAGCACTTTCATGGAGACTTAGTCATCTAGGCAATACCAGCTTTGGTTCTGCTCTATAGACATGAGAAACATCAAGCGGTAGAGTGTCAAAGGAAAGGTTTCTGTTCCATGGCTCTTTCATGGAAATCAAGCCAAATAGGAAGTAACCACCTTTATTCTTGGTGTGGTGACAAGGAAAACACATCCATGTGCAAAGGGTAACCCGGTACTGCAAAAGGCAAGTAAGTGTGTGCAGCAGCTTCTCTGCTTCCTGGGAACACAACCAAACAGACAAGAATTGTGTTTTGATCAACTCCAGAAAGCACGACATAGAAACAAAAAGCAGAGATCACTGTTCACTGGGAAAAGCCAAGCTTTATGTTACAGAGCTCTTTCATGGAAATTAAGCAAATTAGGCAGTAACAGCTTTGGTTCTTCTTCTAAGGACATGAAAGACACCAACCGGTGCAGTGTAGAAGCCAGTAGTGGCTAAGGCAAAAAACTGTCTGCAGCAGCTTCTCTCTTTCCTGGGAACACAAACCAACAGACAAGAACTGTGATTTGATCAACTCCAGAAAGTAACACATTGAAACCAAATGCAGACTTCAGTGTTCAAGCTGAAAAGCAAAGCTTGATGTTCCAGAGCACTTTCATGGAAACTTAGTCATCTAGGCAATACCAGCTTTGGTTCTGCTCTATAGACATGAGAAACATCAAGCGGTAGAGTGTCAAAGGAAAGTTTTCTGTTCCATGGCTCTTTCATGGAAATCAAGCCAAATAGGAAGTAATCACCTTTATTCTTGGTGTGGTGACAAGGAAAACACATCCATGTGCAAAGTGTAACCCGGTACTGCAAAAGGCAAGTAAGTGTGTGCAGCAGCTTCTCTGCTTCCTGGGAACACAACCAAACAGACAAGAATTGTGTTTTGATCAACTCCAGAAAGCACGACATAGAAACAAAAAGCAGAGATCACTGTTCACTGGGAAAAGCCAAGCTTTATGTTACAGAGCTCTTTCATGGAAATTAAGCAAATTAGGCAGTAACAGCTTTGGTTCTTCTTCTAAGGACATGAAAGACACCAACCGCTGCAGTGTAGAAGCCAGTAGTGGCTAAGGCAAAAAACTGTCTGCAGCAGCTTCTCTCTTTCCTGGGAACACAAACCAACAGACAAGAACTGTGATTTGATCAACTCCAGAAAGTAACACATTGAAACCAAATGCAGACTTCAGTGTTCAAGCTGAAAAGCAAAGCTTGATGTTACAGAGCACTTTCATGGAGACTTAGTCATCTAGGCAATACCAGCTTTGGTTCTGCTCTATAGACATGAGAAACATCAAGCGGTAGAGTGTCAAAGGAAAGTTTTCTGTTCCATGGCTCTTTCATGAAAATCAAGCCAAATAGGAAGTAATCACCTTTATTCTTGGTGTGGTGACAAGGAAAACACATCCATGTGCAAAGTGTAACCCGGTACTGCAAAAGGCAAGTAAGTGTGTGCAGCAGCTTCTCTGCTTCCTGGGAACACAACCAAACAGACAAGAATTGTGTTTTGATCAACTCCAGAAAGCACGACATAGAAACAAAAAGCAGAGATCACTGTTCACTGGGAAAAGCAAAGCTTTATGTTACAGAGCTCTTTCATGGAAATTAAGCAAATTAGGCAGTAACAGCTTTGGTTCTTCTTCTAAGGACATGAAAGACACCAACCGGTGCAGTGTAGAAGCCAGTAGTGGCTAAGGCAAAAAACTGTCTGCAGCAGCTTCTCTCTTTCCTGGGAACACAAACCAACAGACAAGAACTGTGATTTGATCAACTCCAGAAAGTAACACATTGAAACCAAATGCAGACTTCAGTGTTCAAGCTGAAAAGCAAAGCTTGATGTTCCAGAGCACTTTCATGGAAACTTAGTCATCTAGGCAATACCAGCTTTGGTTCTGCTCTATAGACATGAGAAACATCAAGCGGTAGAGTGTCAAAGGAAAGTTTTCTGTTCCATGGCTCTTTCATGGAAATCAAGCCAAATAGGAAGTAATCACCTTTATTCTTGGTGTGGTGACAAGGAAAACACATCCATGTGCAAAGTGTAACCCGGTACTGCAAAAGGCAAGTAAGTGTGTGCAGCAGCTTCTCTGCTTCCTGGGAACACAACCAAACAGACAAGAATTGTGTTTTGATCAACTCCAGAAAGCACGACATAGAAACAAAAAGCAGAGATCACTGTTCACTGGGAAAAGCCAAGCTTTATGTTACAGAGCTCTTTCATGGAAATTAAGCAAATTAGGCAGTAACAGCTTTGGTTCTTCTTCTAAGGACATGAAAGACACCAACCGGTGCAGTGTAGAAGCCAGTAGTGGCTAAGGCAAAAAACTGTCTGCAGCAGCTTCTCTCTTTCCTGGGAACACAAACCAACAGACAAGAACTGTGATTTGATCAACTCCAGAAAGTAACACATTGAAACCAAATGCAGACTTCAGTGTTCAAGCTGAAAAGCAAAGCTTGATGTTCCAGAGCACTTTCATGGAAACTTAGTCATCTAGGCAATACCAGCTTTGGTTCTGCTCTATAGACATGAGAAACATCAAGCGGTAGAGTGTCAAAGGAAAGTTTTCTGTTCCATGGCTCTTTCATGGAAATCAAGCCAAATAGGAAGTAATCACCTTTATTCTTGGTGTGGTGACAAGGAAAACACATCCATGTGCAAAGTGTAACCCGGTACTGCAAAAGGCAAGTAAGTGTGTGCAGCAGCTTCTCTGCTTCCTGGGAACACAACCAAACAGACAAGAATTGTGTTTTGATCAACTCCAGAAAGCACGACATAGAAACAAAAAGCAGAGATCACTGTTCACTGGGAAAAGCCAAGCTTTATGTTACAGAGCTCTTTCATGGAAATTAAGCAAATTAGGCAGTAACAGCTTTGGTTCTTCTTCTAAGGACATGAAAGACACCAACCGCTGCAGTGTAGAAGCCAGTAGTGGCTAAGGCAAAAAACTGTCTGCAGCAGCTTCTCTCTTTCCTGGGAACACAAACCAACAGACAAGAACTGTGATTTGATCAACTCCAGAAAGTAACACATTGAAACCAAATGCAGACTTCAGTGTTCAAGCTGAAAAGCAAAGCTTGATGTTACAGAGCACTTTCATGGAGACTTAGTCATCTAGGCAATACCAGCTTTGGTTCTGCTCTATAGACATGAGAAACATCAAGCGGTAGAGTGTCAAAGGAAAGTTTTCTGTTCCATGGCTCTTTCATGAAAATCAAGCCAAATAGGAAGTAATCACCTTTATTCTTGGTGTGGTGACAAGGAAAACACATCCATGTGCAAAGTGTAACCCGGTACTGCAAAAGGCAAGTAAGTGTGTGCAGCAGCTTCTCTGCTTCCTGGGAACACAACCAAACAGACAAGAATTGTGTTTTGATCAACTCCAGAAAGCACGACATAGAAACAAAAAGCAGAGATCACTGTTCACTGGGAAAAGCAAAGCTTTATGTTACAGAGCTCTTTCATGGAAATTAAGCAAATTAGGCAGTAACAGCTTTGGTTCTTCTTCTAAGGACATGAAAGACACCAACCGGTGCAGTGTAGAAGCCAGTAGTGGCTAAGGCAAAAAACTGTCTGCAGCAGCTTCTCTCTTTCCTGGGAACACAAACCAACAGACAAGAACTGTGATTTGATCAACTCCAGAAAGTAACACATTGAAACCAAATGCAGACTTCAGTGTTCAAGCTGAAAAGCAAAGCTTGATGTTCCAGAGCACTTTCATGGAAACTTAGTCATCTAGGCAATACCAGCTTTGGTTCTGCTCTATAGACATGAGAAACATCAAGCGGTAGAGTGTCAAAGGAAAGTTTTCTGTTCCATGGCTCTTTCATGGAAATCAAGCCAAATAGGAAGTAATCACCTTTATTCTTGGTGTGGTGACAAGGAAAACACATCCATGTGCAAAGTGTAACCCGGTACTGCAAAAGGCAAGTAAGTGTGTGCAGCAGCTTCTCTGCTTCCTGGGAACACAACCAAACAGACAAGAATTGTGTTTTGATCAACTCCAGAAAGCACGACATAGAAACAAAAAGCAGAGATCACTGTTCACTGGGAAAAGCCAAGCTTTATGTTACAGAGCTCTTTCATGGAAATTAAGCAAATTAGGCAGTAACAGCTTTGGTTCTTCTTCTAAGGACATGAAAGACACCAACCGCTGCAGTGTAGAAGCCAGTAGTGGCTAAGGCAAAAAACTGTCTGCAGCAGCTTCTCTCTTTCCTGGGAACACAAACCAACAGACAAGAACTGTGATTTGATCAACTCCAGAAAGTAACACATTGAAACCAAATGCAGACTTCAGTGTTCAAGCTGAAAAGCAAAGCTTGATGTTACAGAGCACTTTCATGGAGACTTAGTCATCTAGGCAATACCAGCTTTGGTTCTGCTCTATTGACATGAGAAACATCAAGCGGTAGAGTGTCAAAGGAAAGTTTTCTGTTCCATGGCTCTTTCATGAAAATCAAGCCAAATAGGAAGTAACCACCTTTATTCTTGGTGTGGTGACAAGGAAAACACATCCATGTGCAAAGTGTAACCCGGTACTGCAAAAGGCAAGTAAGTGTGTGCAGCAGCTTCTCTGCTTCCTGGGAACACAACCAAACAGACAAGAATTGTGTTTTGATCAACTCCAGAAAGCATGACATAGAAACAAAAAGCAGAGATCACTGTTCACTGGGAAAAGCAAAGCTTTATGTTACAGAGCTCTTTCATGGAAATTAAGCAAATTAGGCAGTAACAGCTTTGGTTCTTCTTCTAAGGACATGAAAGACACCAACCGGTGCAGTGTAGAAGCCAGTAGTGGCTAAGGCAAAAAACTGTCTGCAGCAGCTTCTCTCTTTCCTGGGAACACAAACCAACAGACAAGAACTGTGATTTGATCAACTCCAGAAAGTAACACATTGAAACCAAATGCAGACTTCAGTGTTCAAGCTGAAAAGCAAAGCTTGATGTTCCAGAGCACTTTCATGGAGACTTAGTCATCTAGGCAATACCAGCTTTGGTTCTGCTCTATAGACATGAGAAACATCAAGCGGTAGAGTGTCAAAGGAAAGGTTTCTGTTCCATGGCTCTTTCATGGAAATCAAGCCAAATAGGAAGTAACCACCTTTATTCTTGGTGTGGTGACAAGGAAAACACATCCATGTGCAAAGTGTAACCCGGTACTGCAAAAGGCAAGTAAGTGTGTGCAGCAGCTTCTCTGCTTCCTGGGAACACAACCAAACAGACAAGAATTGTGTTTTGATCAACTCCAGAAAGCACGACATAGAAACAAAAAGCAGAGATCACTGTTCACTGGGAAAAGCCAAGCTTTATGTTACAGAGCTCTTTCATGGAAATTAAGCAAATTAGGCAGTAACAGCTTTGGTTCTTCTTCTAAGGACATGAAAGACACCAACTGGTGCAGTGTAGAAGCCAGTAGTGGCTAAGGCAAAAAACTGTCTGCAGCAGCTTCTCTCTTTCCTGGGAACACAAACAAACAGACAAGAACTGTGATTTGATCAACTCCAGAAAGTAACACATTGAAACCAAATGCAGACTTCAGTGTTCAAGCTGAAAAGCAAAGCTTGATGTTACAGAGCACTTTCATGGAGACTTAGTCATCTAGGCAATACCAGCTTTGGTTCTGCTCTATTGACATGAGAAACATCAAGCGGTAGAGTGTCAAAGGAAAGTTTTCTGTTCCATGGCTCTTTCATGAAAATCAAGCCAAATAGGAAGTAACCCACCTTTATTCTTGGTGTGGTGACAAGGAAAACACATCCATGTGCAAAGTGTAACCCGGTACTGCAAAAGGCAAGTAAGTGTGTGCAGCAGCTTCTCTGCTTCCTGGGAACACAACCAAACAGACAAGAATTGTGTTTTGATCAACTCCAGAAAGCACGACATAGAAACAAAAAGCAGAGATCACTGTTCACTGGGAAAAGCCAAGCTTTATGTTACAGAGCTCTTTCATGGAAATTAAGCAAATTAGGCAGTAACAGCTTTGGTTCTTCTTCTAAGGACATGAAAGACACCAACCGCTGCAGTGTAGAAGCCAGTAGTGGCTAAGGCAAAAAACTGTCTGCAGCAGCTTCTCTCTTTCCTGGAACACAAACCAACAGACAAGAACTGTGATTTGATCAACTCCAGAAAGTAACACATTGAAACCAA